>NC_091496.1:28458768-28617518 GCF_947461875.1 Haliaeetus albicilla
GTGATGTAACCTGCCATAATATGATGCACATGACCGACTGTGTCACAAATTTAAAGAGACTTATTTTAGAAGAACTGGTGAGAAAAAAAATATTACCCCTACTCCTTTTCAGTCAGTCACCATTGATCTGTGTTTGCCTATAGCCAAATGAATACCTGGTAGTTCAGTAAACGTCTCTGAGCAATACTCCATCATACACTTACTGTAGCTAGTATTATCACTTAAAGAACATCCGTCAAATACTTCATAGTTTTCTACCATTGTTTTTCAATCTCTTCATTCCTAGCAAGCACACAAAAGCTTGACAAAGAATTAATTATCCAGTCCTTGTTTCCTGGAAAATGACTGTTCAATTGTTTATGGCATTTAGAATTTGAAATAGTTTTCTTCATTTTCTTCCTTGACCTTTCCACTCCGGAAAATATAAAGCCTACACTTAATGTTAGGTATGTCTTAAATCCCATCAAAGTCAAGAGGGATAATGAATGAGTTTTCCCCTTAACTAGGAGCTTTATTTTCAAACTGCATCATCTAGACATTCTGGACAAGGGGACAGAATATAGGCACCCCTTCCAAGGGTAGGAGCACGTGTGGCCAACCATACCATGCAAACATGATGGCTGTTTTATGAATGGTTCAAAAAAAAGGGGTGAACTATGCAAAAGAGTAACAATCAACAAAGAAAACCCAAGAATCAGGAAGAAAAGACATCATGACAATGTCAGAAAATTCTTCCTGGCAGCAAATACATCGGTTTTGAAAGCCCACTTGCCTGAAAATATTCATAACTTTTTCCAACTCTCAATTCTTTTTTCCTATGAGTAGTCTGCATCATTCCCTGTATGGAGAAGTTTAAATAGCCTTTTCTCGTGAGCCAAAACCTGCACAACCTGACACTGAAAATCATCTGTAACACTAATCATATGGAACAGGTGACAGAGGGGTTGCATTGTAAAGATGTCACACTACGGATATACAGAATAGCAAAAGCCTAAAAAGTTAAAACAAGATTTGGAATCCCTAGTTGGAATGAACGTTTTAAAGTGCCCATGTTTACTCTCTTGTTAAGCTAATATGTTTGCTTCTGCTAGATGTAGCAGAAACTTATAAGCTAACTTTTGTGTTACTTTAACCTAATATAGAAACTTCAAAAAACCACAATACCAAAACACCCTTGGAGAGGGAAGGAAGGCTGGCGATAAGGAACTAGATATTCATTAGAGACTCCATTTGTAACAGAGCTTTGACTGTGTTTGCTCCCTCCTTCTCCAAGCCACTCTCCTGTAGAGCCCAGCTGCACAAGGAAGGTAGAGAGGAAGGGTTTTGTACCTTCCCTCTGCTTCTTTCTGGTTGTGCCATCTAACAAAAGCCTCACTTGAAAATCCTCTTCTTTCCATGGAGGCAGCTGCTATTCTGCTAGCTATTTCATTGGGTTCTGTTATGGTCATTCAGAATATGAGAAAAGAAATCAAGTTTCAAACACCTTCTTGTACCACAGAAATGTATGGAAATCTTGAGTCACACAGCAGCAAGTGGCAAAACTGCTATGAACTTCAGCAACCCGAGAGTTCATCCACAGTCTCTTGTTACGCTAAACACCTGTAGACGATAATTTCTGGATCTGTAACTTTCCCAACGCCAATGTATTTGGTCATTCCTCCTGACAGCTGACATGTTCTGACACATCATTTCTTTCCAACACAAAGACAACTCCTTTCTCCACACCTGGAATGCCTTTGTCTCACTTCTTTCCCCTCCCATGCCCTCCTGCCACCTCCCTGGCAAATATCCATCAGCAAAGGGTTTCACATCTCCCTTTTCAGACTGATGAGATTTTAGTGGTCTTTCGTCAGCCAATGGATGAAGAAAGGCTTTTTATGAAAGCAGAAGTATGTATTTAAGATCACATTCGCAATTCAGATTATTTGTGTAATCAGTGCCTATACAGTGTTTCCTGCCATACAAAATCTGTCTTGTTATGCCAATAGGCTGCCTTTGCCAGTCCATAAAAGATATTAAAAAAAAAAAAAAAAAAGTGATGTTGGAGCAGGGTGTAATTTTGAGCAAGATCCCCACTGGAAGCAGTGTCTTCCTTCTTCTTTCAAAGGAAACAGAAAAGTTTTACAGATTATAGAGATTACCAAACCAGTCCTGGTCTCCGTGGTTTCACAAAACAGTGCTGTTCAAAATAGCTGCATCCTTCTTAGCCACAGCTGGATGCAGAGCCAGCACAAATGTCCTTCTGGCAGTTCATATTATCATTGACAAAATCAGTGCAGGTATCACTAGAGAGAGAGAGAAAGATGTGGATACACTCATAAAACTGCAAGCTTATACAAATAGCATTCATCTACTCACTGAGTTCAGAAACAGATTATTTAAAGAAATGGTGGGCAATGATAGCAAGACTTTTAAATGATAACTAAGCAGCACCTTGGCCTCAATTACAACACTAAATTAAAGCAGAAATCATACAAAGAAAAAGGTGACCCAACTCAGCATTAATTATAGAATGACAAAACCACACAGGTTGGAAGGGAGCTCTGGAAGTCATCTAGTTCGACCTTCTGCTCAAAGCAGGTCCCTTGGATCAGGCTGCCCTAATGGTGAATGATCAGCTTACTGGGGCACAATGGAAATCGGAGATAGCTAGACAAGGAAGGAGGTTAGTAGTTTGTTAGAGTGAATTGTAGCAATAGGGAAGAAAAGGGAAAGGAAACTCAAAAGTGGCTGTAAAAATGAGGCTGACTATGGCTACAAATAGAAGTTACAGGTGACTACACACCCTGCATCTTGCTCCCATGCTGCCTGACAACATAGGTGACTGAATGAGTTGTCCTAATGGACACCTGCTGCAGATCTTTGCTTTCCTGCCCACCAGTGGTCGACCCAGACTAAGAATACCCACAGCCCTGCTTCCAGGACTCGCTCATGCCCAGATTCCTCATCCCGAGCACCATGAGCTGCTCCTAAGTTCCTGTCATGTGTATGTGACTTACATTCCTCTTTCATGTCTCCCAAACGCTATCAAAATGAATTATAACTATTTTTCTGTAATTCGAAAGGTGACTCTCTGATTTTATCCAAAGTTTGAAAACAAATTTATTTGTTCCTTCTGATATTATCAAGCTGGTTAGAAGAAATAGCAAGAGTTCTGCTTGCTTATCAGTATCTCATGCTACTGTGGGTTTCCTTCTTTTCCAGCTAGGGATTCTGGTATATATTTACATGCTTTTGCAAGAGAGAGGAGAGAATGCAGCCATTACTTCTATACTGCTTGCTGCTGCACCTGCAGTTGCCGACTTCCTACAAAACTCTGTTTCTTGCAAATGATGGTTGCATACGTAAATACAGGACCTGCAGTAATCAACTTCAGTTGAACAAAATCACTTACGAATTGTCCCTTTACGCAAGTGATGCCACCTGATGTGCGGTTGACCCAGTGGTCTGTCGGAGGGTTGCACCTCTCCTGCTGCTCATACAAACCTCCTTTTTTTTCAGCATACTACTACAGTTCACTGTTCTATTTTGTGTTTTATATTGTTCTGCTGGAATTAACAGAGGGACCATTTTGAGATCTTCAGGTGAAATGTATTATAGAAATGCAAATAAACTACTACCTTATTATTTGATGCAGAGGCTGCTGTATAGCTCTACCTAGCCATTACATTTACTTTCCATGCCTATCAGTATGCACTCAGAGATTGATAGATGATGGTTTTATAATTCTTAAATACTTTTTTGATACCCTAAACCTATAGAGCCTTCAGACATTTTGTTCAGGAGATTTGGAATACTTTGCTACTTGAAATAAAAAGAGCTTCAATTGGCAGGGTTTTAAATCCAAACATTTAAGGCATTGATTTTACTTAGTTTTTCTAAAGTAACTCCTTTAGGAAATTGAGTGCTACATTGCTAATTTTAACTTTATTCATTTTAAAGTGCTCCAGGATACTAGCACAAAGGGCACTGTAAAAATTGCATTGTGCTGTATTAGGTTTGAATAGGATGAGTTATAGAACTGTTTGAGACTTTGAATTTCCAGAATTTAGTTATTACAATGCTTATAATACTAAAGGTTTCTTATGTATGCATTTTATGTTTGGGGTTTTTTTCTTAATAATCATAATTTCTAAGAAATATCTATTATATACAGTCTGTCACTAAAGCTTTGTAATATTTTCCATTGCAATACAGCTGTACAAAAAGATTTTATAGAATAGTTACTCACACCTACATAAATATCATTTAAAATGCAAATGTTCATTGCCTAAATTACAGTGGAAACTCATTTTTCATGTAATAAATCTTTAAAATATTTCCAGTGTTGATTAACCTGCAATGGGATTTTTCTTTTGCAATACAATAAATATACTCACCTTGTGTAAGTCTGAGTACAGCATGCAAAAATCTGTCTGAACATTAAATAGTGAGAGCAAGTGGTTGTGTATTTAGAGTAACCAATACAAAAAGAAATAATTTTTATGTATTCTGAGTTTTAGAACATTTTTACTATAAGAGATTTGGAGGTTTATGGCCTACTACAGCACAATCAAATATACGACAAAAATACAACAAAGATTGTACTCATTTTCCTTTGATGATTATAAAAATTTATTCAGGACTATATAATTGATTTCAGTAAAAACTGGTTCATACTACTTTAACTTTTAAAACAATAATATAGTTTCATAGGTGTATTTTTCCCGTAAGTATTCCTTCAAAAAAATAAATGGCATAGTGTGAAAATGTGAAAGATACAGCAAAAAGATTCTGATTTTTCCTATCTGTTTTCCAGTGATTTGTCTCAATCTCAGGTATAATGTAGCTTTCACTGCAAGTGATAAATATCTAACACAAGCAGGCATAGAAAAACTTTACTTTCAAAGCAAAATTTGAAAAGTACTATGAGTTAAGAGGGAAAAATAATCAAAAGCATTCAAAAAGGTAAACATTGGCTTTGGAAGAATAAATGGAACATTCCCTAATTGCTTTTTCAAGACCAGTGGAAAATATTCCTCACACTCACAGTGGGGTTTTTTCCCCTGCCTCTCAACACGGATAATTTGTGAAGGGATAAATTAGTGTAGAAAAAACAAGGTGGATGAACTTAAGCAACATTTTAATAGATATACCACCAAACTTCAGCAGGTCACTGGGGAGACAGATCGATGGAATGTATGTTATCACTAACATCAAAAAGAATAGATCTATCACAGAAAAAAAAGCCCAAACTATTTAAAAATTTAAAGCATTATCTATAGCATTTTTATTCAAAGGCTTTTTTGAACAATTGTGTTTGCTTGCACACTTCTTTTTGACAATAGAAAGTTCCCACAAACCCTACTCTCATGGTCAAAGTACTACACGGGCTTTTTAGATTCCATGTGTAACTAGATTTGATACGTACTTCAATTCTGTTGAGAATATATATGCATTAGTGATTATAAGTCATCTTGGTTTTAAAGAAAGAGGGTAATAGTGCAGTCACCCCAAAGCAAAGAAAAAAAGATAGAAAAGTCAGGCTATGATACACATTTTTACTTTTATCTTCTCTATATTAAAACACATGTTTATCACAATAAACATGCACTACATAGCATTTATCTTATGTTATCTGCCTGAGCCATATCCAAAAGAAATTGAAACCCATGGCTATCTTCTCATCTGTCTCTGTATTTCTTGGAGCACATCTTTTGTATATTTCCAGCATGTCCTTTATTCTTGTACTATAGATCCACCTTCTTCCTTCCTCGCTGAGACCAACGAAATTTGTGCTTTTATAACCACCCGCTTGTTCAGTGCCAAAGTACGGTAGAATTTTTGAACAGAAAGTGCAGTGTTTGTGTTCAAGAGACCCACGGACTTGAATCGCCCAGGGCCTCTAAAGACCTCCAGCGTGCAACGCGTCTATGGCAAAACACGACCTGATGTGCCAGGAAGAATGTAGACGAGAGCAGTCAGTAGCAGGGAGGCAACAAACCAGAAGCATCACGCAAAGTTTTGAGCGTGTACGCAACATTCACGTCCTGCTGTTCTTCCGAGGTGGTAAGACAGGGAGACCAGACTTTCTGAGAGAAAGACTAACTGCAGATTTGTTACAATTCCGTGATAACCAGGAGGGGTAATTAAGTTCTGTGATGTGTTCCACAGCTTTAACTGTAAAAATAGTCTGATTAATCTAAATTAACTTAATCTAATAAACTACTTTTCCAGTAGTGAAATCTGCAGTGGGTTAGAAAAGAAGAAAACTGTTTCATACTTCTTATAAGCTGTACAATGGCTGCTCTTTTTATTTAGAAAACAGAAATTTACATACAAGTGGGAAATGTTTCTCATCCCTAGGGAGAACAATTTTCATCAAAATATTCTGTTTTTCCAATGAAAAGTCAAAACTTTGTCTAGCAAGGAGAAAACAGTTATTTAAACAACGTCATGCATTTTCCATCAAGAGTTTCGAGTAAGTATATTCAGTTTTATTTATATGAGTCGCTTTTCTTGGACAAAATGTTTGTACAAAACAAACAATGTTTACAATAAAATCATTTATTTTGGCTGAATTTAGCATGTTTTAATGTATGAATTAGGCCTGAAGTTTCATTCATCATGGTAATTTAGGACTGGATTACAACACATACCATTTTTCCCCTTGGGATACAAGGTAGAATACTGTAAAAAAATCATTGAAATATATTTGCAGTCAGAATTAGTCAGAAAATTTTTCCCATGGAAAATTCCAAATAGGATGCAAAATGTAAGAAATGGAAATATTTTTATTTGGAAATCCTGCCATACTGTCCGCCAAGAGTTGTGCTCCAAGTCTCCTTCATTCGGGGGGCGGGGGGGGGGGGGCGGGATGTGTATGTGTGTGCATGATCAAAATACTATACATACAGTAGTAGCCTTTCTTAGCTAATCTAACTAAAGAAAATCCCCAGAAGATGTAAGGTAGCTGGGCAATCCAGCTACCCATTTATTAGTACAGAGACAGGGAAGATGACCTACTGCTCTTCTAATCTCCACACTAAAAGCTCCTGACTGGCAGCATTCCAGCTTTCTGGCACATGGTTCTTACACTGGTTTTTAATACAAAAACCAGACCTCTTCCATGAATAAAGAAATGGGTTTAGGTCACAAACCCAGCTGACCATTGAAAACAAAAACAAATAGTGAAATACAACTTCTTGCACTCCTCTGACCCAAGACTCTCTTCATAGCTAGTGAGAGCAGCAGTCACCTCTGAGCCACAGCTCCTCTGAAAAAGGTCAGACAAATTGCACCCAAAAGCACCTGTTTCTCTCCATGGACTCCCAAAAACGTTGGAGTAACCAATTCAGATATGGATCTCCAATACTAGGTGAGATCAATCCCAGCTCTGGTCTTCAGTCACACGCTGTTCTAGTGGAAGGAGAGAAAAGAAAGGAAAGCAAGCCTTCCCTTGGGTTAGGAAGTTATTTTTCTCTCTTCTGAGCTCTTTTTGTCCATGCCTTGATGCTATTTCACAGAGTGATTGTTGGATCTCTTTCAGGAGACTTTCACACCATTTTCTGAAGAGTGATGAGACAGAAATTTTCAGCCCCATTTCTTCTCTGTACTTTCATGTAGCTCCCACAAAATTTCAGCAATCAAAGCTACACTTATGTTTTGTAAAAGAAAACAACACAACAGTCTTGTTCTGAATAGGGGTTTTGGTTCAATTTCCATGTTCAGCTCAGTGAACTAAATAATAAAATTATATATGTACCTTTTGATATCTTCCTGCAATTCTAATTAATTTAACTGAAATCACATGTGAGTTTCAAAAAATGTCAGCCTGTGGTCTGTATTCACATCTGAAGTACAACACTTTAAATTTACATTGACTCCTTTGAAGTCAATGGATTCAGCCCAGTGTAAATGATAACTAAGTCTACTCTGTGACCCTAAAATTCTCCTAGTAGAAGGACTCCATCTGTAATCACACTTTATGCATACACATTACAGTGTAGGCATACAAATTTGCCGCAGAAACCCACTTTTGAACTTTGCATTCTTTTCTTTAAACTGCTCTCCTAGTGAAAGAATTTAGGGATATTTTGCCATCAATATATGTAAAGAACAGATGAATGAATGAAACTTCACGAGCATCAGTCAGCAAGTATATTTTAATCCTTTCAACACCACTAATCAGCTATTCTTACATCTATACAATTAAAATCATAGAAAACGGCTGCAAAGATCTGGAGAGATCGTTCAGTTCACCCTTTACCCCAAAGGAGGTGTCAGCACTTAGGAGATTAACTAGGATACACAATATAGCTTTCTTTTTGCCTACCACAACATGAAGGTATTCAGAAAGTCTCTTTTCAATATTTTCAGGAGTCCACTCCAGGAGCCTAGATATCTAAATGCAAATGAAATATTAGTTACTTAAATGTTTGTATGATGAAGTTCCAGTTGGCAATTATCTATATCTGCACATAAGGCCTGACCTAACATCCCCTGAAATCAATGTGGATTACTTTACCGTTAACTTTCATGGACTTTGAAGTAAGCCCCTATCCAGGCCCCCATGTGGAATAATTATTTGCACAACTGTAAACATACAATGTTTCATACAAATTTGACTACATAAAGCTCACTTATTTGAAAGTTTCATCCATAAATGAACACAAATCAACATAAATGTTAGAACAATATTTCTGCAGCTAAATTAAAGCCTCATTCTTAAGACCAGAATGTATTAATTAATTAATTAGCATCACCACTAGTGAATATAACAGCATTTCCCCCTCTTCTCACGTACCTTTGCTGGATATAACTTCATACACCTGAATAACTAGCAGTTTCTTCATGCAGCTCTAATAACAGCTCTTAACAAGGCTATGAGGACAACTCACATGAAAAATTTAGATATCTACAGAGAACCTTTAAAAAACACTACAGCTTTGTTTTACTTGTTTCTTGAACAACAACCTTTTACCATTCTGAGTATTTACTGTACAATGGAGATGTTAATAGTTACCCTCAGAGTGTACCTTATCTTTTACTGTAAACCTCTTAGGCAGTGCATTCACATTTCATGTCCTTTCACAGCGCAGTTCACTTGGAGACAAAAGCGAGAGGAATTTGTTTCAGTTGAGCTATTCCTATTTAACAGACACTTTCCAGCTCACTTGCAGAAGCTGCCAAAAGGGAAATCAAGGATTGAGAATAGCATTCTTTTTTCAAGATTTGAAAGACCAGTAAAGTCATGGAGATTTTAAAATGTATTTGTCATTGATTAAAGTGTCATTAAAGTATTTGCTAATTGGTGGGTTTTCAATTATGGGACAGTCCTACACTTCTAATCCTCTAATTGTACAGTCTTCCAAGATGTCGTCATCAGATCTGAAACCTGTCTTGTTGGAAACTGCTTCCAAGTTTTACACTTTTCCAACCACTGCTATTGAATTTGTTTTGCTACAAGGACAATAAAAGACTAATTATGTTAGTTATGTATTAGTCTCAGGCTGGGCATTCTAGACATAGTGGTGAACTTTCATTTGTTTACTTGCTGCTCAAATCTAATGTTATTATAGATGCATATTACATAGGAAATATTTTATCCAAATATTTTTAAATATACTAGTAAAAATAACAATAGCAAATTTTTTTCTAAGCTTTTGTAATTTCATATGTATGTTACTTATACATAATAAAGAATGGCGTCTCATCTAATCAGAATTTAACCAACTTAAAAGTGTACATGGAATTTTTACTATTTATGTTACACAGAACATAACGGCTAAATTAGATATTACCTAAAGACCTTAAAGATGATTACCACTTTGCAATACTAAATATTGTTTCAAGCAGAGATGGACCCAGTCATTGATTCAAAGCCTCATTATGAGGGAACCTATTTCATCAAGAACTTGTGATGAACTTTTTGGCTATCACTTTCCACTGCAGAAATGCTGGAAAGCACATCATGATTCTTCTATGCATCTTTCTACCCTATTTGCAGCCCCTGCACAAAATCTCACCACAGAGGGAGTGCTGTTGTTCATGGAGTCCAAAGATTCAACTGTTTTTCTTGTCTCTAAAAGGAGAAGTGAAGTAAAGGTTCTCTCCAACATAGGTCTTAGCACTAGGTAAGCACAGACTAGAAAAAACACCGAGTAGAAAAAACACTGTATCAACTCCCAGTGTGGTGCTACAGCTCTTTTCACATTATATTCTCCAAAGCTCCAACAGAGTGACCTGTCTCCCTCTTGGTGGCAAGGGCTGGTTCTCTGGCTAAAAACTGTGCCAAGGTCGTAACTTACAAAAGCACTTTAGTATTTCCTGGGTTAAAACATACTACAGAAATGTACAAAATTTTCAAAATTATTAAGCAACAACAGGAGCAGAGAGCTAGAAGATTACTTAAAGGTGAAGGACACAACCCTGTTGTGCCTCTGTTGTGTTTTGTCAGGAGAGTGAGTAATAACCGTTCATTTTGTCCATTGTATGGTTACCAAACCTTTCTTTCAAGAGTGAACTGCTATGAACTAATTTTGGATACATTTTACTGTGAATATGTAGATTTTTAAAAAAATTGTACATAATATAATGGTGACAGTATTTGAAAAAAATCATGTATTCTTTAAAAAATATTGTAAGTAATTAATACAGTATGTTTCCACAATTTCTTTTAAGTTTTGGGACCAGATCATACAAGATGGATTTCAGCAGTGGAAAATATAATCATTTGGCATTTTTTTATATATCTTCTAAACTGGGCTGTTGTTTTTTCTCTCTGGCAGAGGTCTGCACTAAGCACTACCGTCAACATTCCCACCAAGAAGAATACTACCAAAACTGGTTTGGATCATCTAAGACCTACACAAGGGACAAGGCTGCCTATGGGGGTCTTTACCTTAATACTGGCATTGGGACTAAGCCTTGATTTAAGTTCCCAGGCAACAGATCTATTAAAGCTATATTACTAAGGTTCAGACTGCCCCTGAAAGCTTTATTAAATGATTATTTCACAGCATGGAGGGAAATCTACTGAAAATTAATATGCAGCATCAGCCAGTCATGGCTCATAGCTGAGATACGCTCTTTGTGTCAAAAAAAAGTAGAATTTGCCAAATAAGAAAGTGTAAGTGAAATTCCTCTCATTAACTTTACTTGTCTAATCTGACTTCTAGGGCTATAGTCAATGAAGACAAATGGCCATTTGGAGAGTTGATTTCATCTTTCTTCTCTCTGAGGAGCCCAATCTCAGTAGGCTGCATTGCCCTCTGGCAGCGCCCCTCTGCTTCTGCAGACCCCAGAAGGAGCCCAGCTGCCTCACCAGAGTGGCTGAAGTTAAACAACATGAACCCCAGCTGACGTGACAGGACTAAGGGTTGAGGTATCCATGCGACCTATGGGATTCTGACAGACTCAAAGAAGCGTCTTGAATATGTACAGGATTTAGCGTATTAGGTTACCCTTTTTGTAGAAAACAATTGGAGACAACTAATACCAAGTAAAATCATACCTACACATATTTCTTCAAAAGAAATATTCAGAAATAGTTAATTAGCTAAACTTCTACAGTGTTGCCACAGTCAGAATACACATATTTTCTTCTATAAAAACACAATTACATGTTTTATGAAGGTGATTTTTTAATGAACAGTTAAGACCTCTAAATAATTTAAAGATACAATTTAATCTTAACAAAATTTGTCATTTTACATCATTACATTGCTAAGAAATGTGATAATCCAGATCATACAGTCCTATAGTTATGAACAATTAAGTAAATGGGCAAGTTCTCTTGCTGACTGCAATTACTTTGGAAGGTGAGGGAGAGGAAGAGCCCAGGCAAGCAGCTCCTATCCTTGTGAGCACCAGGTGGCAGTCCGGCCTTGACTGACAGGTCTTAATTTTCTCCTGCACTCCCCAAACCAAAAGTTCTCCTTATTACAGTACTTGTCTGACTACCCCTGTTCTGAAAATCTTCTACACTTTTCTATCTGCTAAATAACATACATTCACCCTGGGGATTTAAGGGCAAAAATATTTTTTGTGGAGAGTAAGATTCGTGTTTTTCATAAACTCATCCATACCACCTTACTGATGCTGAAATGCCAGGGAATTGCCCTTACGTAAAGCATATTTTCACGAAATTAAGCTCCGAATTTTGCTGGTAGGCCAGACCACACTACTACCCCCCAAAAGTTTAATAACCTACAAACCCATGTACAGGAAATGAGGCATATAAATCTTTTATCTACTAGGTCACGATGTTTTTCACAGCTTATTATTTTAATAAGTATTCACCAACAAACAGCTCAAGCAATGTTCAAATTACTTGCAAAAAAGCAGGAAGTCTGTGTTCATCAGCTTGACTAGAGAACTGAAAATGTTTACTAGTCTTCTATCATATGTACATTCATCTGGTTGCAGTAGATGTATCAAGAATTTTAGCCTACGTTCCTTGTATACTTTTTCTAAATTCTTCTCCACATAATTCCAACATCTGTGAAATCTCATATTATAAATCTTATGAGATTCTACCCACAGTAGGAATACAAAATACATTTATAGAAATTACATATAATTTGTCTTACAAGGAAGAAAAATTGTTTCTTCCAGAGCACTCTCGTGTGGTTATACTCACTTCAGTGGTGTTTAAAAATTAGAGACCAAGGACAATTTTACTCAAATTCTGGTGGAAGACCCAAAGGTAGGGCAGAGTGGCCTCTCATGAAGGGGCAGGAACAAAATCCAGAAGGGATTTCAGCTATAATCATTCTCAAAGGGAACTGGGGATAGTCTTTAAAGGTCATACCTGCTCTTAAAACCTGATCTTAAATATGATCAAAAGTAATAAAATTAATACTAACTGGTTTTCAGTTGTAACCAGGGTGGGATGAAGATCATACATATGGCCCATGACCACTGCTTAGCTGATAGGCAATACCTTGCTATGCCACGGTAACTCCAATGTTTTCAGTTTCTATGTCCACACTCTTATAAATCAGTAGAGCACAATGGTGCTGTAAAGACTTTTTCTCGCACTCTGGTTTGAAAGTTGCACCTTATTAAAGATACAGTGCAAAATTTCACCTTAGTTATCAGTAAATTGTTTAAAGCAGAAGTCTTCAACCAGTCCTTCATACATAGCTTCCTTCATAAATTTTATAGTATTCACTCCATTAGACAGTATTTTTAAACCCAAAATATAGATACATAAACTACTGGCACTTTCATGTGTTTGGGACAGTCATACTCCTAGTGTGCTGCAAAAACATGACAAAGCCATAGTTCTAGTACCACTAGCTGTGTCCTATGAGGACATAGACTTTGTAGGTTTTGCCTTCCCTGTTTTGAGATAAATTTAAAAAAAGCTCTCTACCAGAGTTCTGAAATGGCTCTCTATACACATTTAAGTGTCATGTTTCACCTATCTATTTTCAGGGATTTACAGATTTCACTAGAGTAATTACAGTTTATCATCTCAGAAGTATAAACTTCTGAGAAGCAGGTATCATAAAAAAAATCCGCTATTTGGTATCAAGGTATTCAAACATTATTTTATAAAGTTCAAATAAATTTAAAAAAAGGAAATATCTGCACAAAGAAAAGAAATTAAAGCCAGATATTCTAGAAAAAGATCACTAGTGATAGCCAAAAGACTAGAAATTTGACAAACTGTACACTAGCTAACATCAATGAGCCACAGGTAAAACAGAGTAGTCTTGCACTTCTCAAAAGTCTTCTTCCCCACCCCTACCCTGAACTGTTACCATGTCTGACTAATAATTGCATGGTTTTACTCCACAGAGCCAGTCCTTTTGAGCATTCTGAGTGGGATCTGCTGACTCCAGTTAGGAGAAAAAAAAAGTTTTAATGCTTTTTATTGCAGCTAGACCTGCAAAACCAGCACAGCCGAGAAAGATGGATTCTGTTCCTTCTTGTTCATCTTCAATAGAATTCTTTAAAATGCCAATGAAAAAAATGCCTAGTTATCATAGGTCATTAAATGTGTAAGTTCCCAGGCATGAACTGTGCTAAAGAAGCAGGATTCTGTGCCTGTGTATAGGCTTGCAGGACAGGTGCCTCCTAAACGACTTGGAAGCAGTACATACCTTCTCTGATAGAAGGGGACGCACATCATGCCCTGAAAACCAGCTCACGTTCCCAAAGTCACTTAAGCGTAATCACTGGCCTTGTCCAGCCAGAATCCTGGTGGCTCTGAAGCAGATGAGGCAACCCTATAGTCGAGTTGAGCACAACTCTAGACCCGGCTTTGGTGTCCAGGCTGCCCAACGCCATCTCCATACCATCCCGCGTCCATATCATCCACAATGCTCAACACAGACTCCCCTCAGTGTCAACGAGAGAGAACTGGTGGCAGAATGCTTTTTCCAAAGGCATGTTGACATGTGAACGGGCTTTTGCCATTGATCCGCCACAGCCTTGACTTCCCAGTCTTCAATATGTAACAAAGCCTGTTTTCTTCTTGGGTCATCTTTAGTGCAACTCTGAGCTTCAGTTAGAGGGGTGTATATTTGTTATGGACTATTTTCTATCATACTTGCCTTTGAATTTTTACCCATGGTACATATTGAGACAATGACTGTTAATGTGGCTATGGAGCAAGCAGTGCATGGAACGGGCACCTACTGAGAATTTTTCATCAATCAAAAATAAATATTTTTCAAATCACACATGCAACACGTGATTTGCTGTGTCTTTTATAATGTGAACTGCTTGCTTGTCATTTTAAAAACTAGCTTTAATTGATTTTCAGATTTCAAGCATCACTACAAGGACCTATTTTTATTTTATTGCACTGGCTTCTACTTCATTGTTTCATTTTACGTTAGTCTGTTGAGATCTCTTTATATGAGGTATTTTCTTCTTAGCCATATTTTATTGAAATGTCAACTAGTACTAGGGATCTTTCTATGGTTTTTTGAAACTTAGAAACAGCTTGGCTCTTACATGATACTTTAATAATGTTGCCAATCCTCTGATAAGTTGTTCACATCAGATATTTAGCCCCAATACCTAATGCTTGAGAATCTACATTGATTCTCTTCACGTTCCGCCTCTGCATTCCAAGATTTATGAATATTAAGTTGTGCTTGCCCCAAAGCAAAAGTATACTCACTAAGATATTTGCTGAGATCAGGAGTCTCTCTGCCCCATTTTTAAAACAAAGGCATTAATAAGGAAGCACTATAAAATGTACGACGCTGAAAAAATAAGGAAAATTCAGTATTTTTAATAAAGTGAGAAAAAAATCCTCTAGTTCAAAGCACCCTATCTGAGCTACCCTAAATAATGCAATAGAGTAACCATTTATGACACTTGTACAGAATTATGTCTGCTGAGAAGTGTGAATAAACCCTGATTTCTAAAACTATGACCATTATTTTTAAAAACAGTGGTCACCTAGGGTAAAAAGATATCCTTCTCTACAATTTAACCCTTACAAATATGTGGGAAGATACTATGTACAGCATCTGTGGAGGTCAGTTAGACCCAGCGGCAATGGTTGCATCATTACCAAGCACACACATAATTACTTTGTGTACCAAGCACTAAAGTCATAGACCTATGCAGAGGGCACACGTGTACATCTTTCAGTGCTGAAACATCTGTCACAAGGACTCACTGAGCTTTCTAATTTTAAATGCATACATAAACATGTGAACTTTTAAAATTCCTGAAATGTCATCTTTCTTTTTTTTAATAATTACATTTCTTAAATTCTATTCCAAATGCTCTCAGCTTCCTTTGTGATTCGGTTCATTTTTATGTGTGCATGAAAATAAGGGACTTATTTAAAACAAGCTGAAACTGGTACAAATGAGAAGGAAAAAAATCACAGAAGAAATGTGAATGAGGTGGTTTACTGGTTTACCAACAGGTGGAATAACGTGCTATAGCAAAAACATCCCATTGAGATAAGTGCTGAAGCAAACCAATACTAATCATTTATGTAGGCATATATTAAGATACTCAAGGCTCAGCTTCTAAACTGTGACTACATAATATTACTTCTGCCCCTCTGCTTGTAATTACATTCCTTTCAGTTTTATATATTAAACAGTTCCCCAGCTGCTCTTTAGAAAATAATAAATTGGTTAATTTTAAGAGCAACCACATATGGTTAAGATAATTCAAGAGATACAACCCAGTAATGCAATGCATCCTTTTTTTTACACAAATCTTTATATTAAACTAAAAATAGAGCTCTACTGTGTTTATTACTGTAAATATTCTTATTGAAATCAACAGTATATGAGGTGTTCCCAGCAGGTTCTGTATAAGCCATTATTGAAATATCTCATTGCAATTATTTTTCAGCAATTTCCTCCCACTGTTATTCTATATATTACAATATATTGAGCACAAAATAAGATGTTGGTATCTCTCAGTATAGCTTCTATTGTATTATGAATTAGGATGGATATAAATTGGATGATTGTAAATTAAGAAACACAAAAAGGCGAGGCACCCCTTGGATATCGAAAGCTCACTCTGGGCGGCAGAGACCTCATCTCCCCACCAGCGTCAGGGCTGACACTCAAGACACTTCAGGATAACACTCTTATTGGTCACACTGGCAGAAATAAGAAATTCCCTGGCTTCAAGAAGAAGTGCTAGAGAAATTTATTCTTCTCTTTACCGGCAATTGCTATGTAGGACATTATATGGATTCCCGGATAGCATTAATGGTTCTGTTTTTTGCATGCCTCGGGCCACAGGGCTGTGATTACTTTTAATCAGTTTCAAGACTCCCCACCCTAAGCTGTGCTTTGGTTATCTTCAGACTGGATCAGTACATTGTAGCCTACCTACCCTAACGCTGGAAAGTTTCTCTGAGGCTTTCAGGCTGTGCAGAATGCAGCCAAAATGAAAGTTTAGGTCCCTTTCCTTCCCCTTCCTCTCCCTATAGGAACTTCGCTGGCTGGTCCCCGTTTCCCATCAGTAGTCCCAAGCATTACGCAGCAACCAGAAATCCTGCCCGTTCTTTTGTAAGGCAATACCATAAAACAAAAAAAGGAAAATAAAACCAGAATAGAATAGAATAGAATAGATAAAATAAAATAATAAAATAAAATAAACCAAAACATTTTCCTGGAAGCTTGCAATGTTGTTTGTTATTTATAGTACTCTTAAATTCCTCCTGAATACCCACGCAAATACATGTAAATTCACTTTACACATATTCCTGATTAAAAAACAAGTCTCAAAATCATCAGCCTGTATGATCAGAAATAAACTTTACCAGTCTTCAACTCCCAAAACTCAGTTTAACGAGTGCAATGAGGAGGCAATCCTTGGTATTTGCCCATAAACACAGTGAAACAGATCCTGCCACTCACACTCGCACTTGTTCCTCGCTCGTTAGCTGCCTTCATTTCAGCGAAACTTATAGCTTAAGTGTAATTGACCTCTGCCAATATAACAAGCACACTTTCTGTTTCAAAAGATCTATAAGATAACAGTCATTGCACAGGGATGCCAAAACCTAACACAAGTGCTTAAAGAGAGTGAATATTGTTGACAACGGTAAAAAATTTTCACTATCATACACTAACTATCAGTAGCATAACAAACACCAGATTTTCTGTCATTGTGGTAAAATCATGTCAGTGTAGCGGTTGGGGAGCAACTGGGAAGGTATAGTGACAGTACCCTGTGCATATGCAATTCTTATTATTCTGGAAAAGAAAGAAGAGAAAGTTGGAGGAAATGAATTTATAAAAATCCCTGGTGAATAACATATTAATTATCAAAAAGGGCTCAGCCAAACACTCAGAAAATTTATATAGCACATCAGACAAAATACGCTAGCGATTCAGAAAACCGAGGCAGATGAGATTAGGCTTGTGCAGGTTGTCTCGCTGACATGCAGCGTTCTAGACAAGCAAGCGAACATGCTACTAGACAAGCAAGTGAACATATTACACAAGGACCTACGCAACTACAAAACGATCAAAGACTGCTTCAATATCATAATGTAAAATTGTAATGGGAAGGCAGACGGAATGATAAAAAGAAGCAGATCTCTTTGAAATGTGAGTCAAGAGAAAAAAAGTGACAGGCTCGTAACATTTCAGATGAGGATTTAAGATTATGGCACCTTCTGCAAGAACGACATAGGAAGTGAACACCAAAACATGCAGTTGTTAAAACAACAAGATTAGCATAATTTTTACAAGCTATCTAACTCCACTATTAGAGACCTCAGCTAATTCCAGAAAGGAAGATATCCAAGGACAGGGGGATGGAAGGTCTAATTAAATGGGGAGCAATGCTGCTAAATAAAGTCTGGAGTGGTTTTCTGCCTTCAGTACAGAAAATGCAGCCTCCTATAAAATAACAGGACTGGGCTCCACTGTTTTCCCAGCAGCAATTCCAAAAGCAAGAAGCTGCAAAAGCTCTTTCTCTTTTGATAGTTTTGTGATGAGCAGCCATAAACTCAAGTTCAACTGAAAGGAGAGTTTTGAAATTGCAAAACCAAGAGCTGCAGTACCACCAGCTTTGAAATGCTGCCACTTGCAGCACTGGCTGTGGGAAGCCTAATGCAAGATTAAGACTCCAGCTGCAGGAAACCATGTGTTTTTATTTAATGTTGACTACAAAACTTCTCTTTACTCATTGTTGAAATACAGGTTGCAGGAAGAGCAGTTTCGTCCTTCAACTGGAAAAGTACCCAAGTTCCAGTTAACTCCTGCTGGCGAGACTGGCTCACCGGTCATGCTGTGATGAAAAGAATAAGGGCAGAAGCTCTGTACAAATAGACAAGAGCCTGTCATGAAGAGCTATGAAAAAGAAAGGCCAAAACACTTCACAGTGTGATAAAGGGGGAAGAAAAATATATAAATAAAGACAAATAAGATAATGAGACACAGCCAAGTTACACCAGAAAAAGCAAAACCAAAATCACTGTTAAACCATCCGTGGGCAAAACGTGCTTCTCATACGATGGGGAAAGGTGTACATGGCTGCCTCACAAGTCTTGTAATTCCTCTGGTTTCAAAATACCACCAATATTCCTGTTAAAATCACCAGTAAAATCAAAGGAGAATTGGGACAATTTCCCAGTTTTTGATGGATTCTTAGTTTGGCTACTTCTTACAGTACTTCTATAATGTAAATCTCCATCTTGAGACATAACAAACACCAGGTAGCAGGTTAAAATTGCTTCTAGAAGTATTAGCCAATTTGGTCCTACAAAGTAAGATATTCTAATATATAAACACAACACTATAGAACATAAACAGCAAACCAAAGTCGCAGGTTCAGTATTAGGATCTACCGATTTCACGGTACGTAAGAAACACTTGGTAGTAGGCAGAAAACAAAGTGAATAATCACTTTATGATCAAGCTTATGGAGACAGACGTAGGAGTATAAACTGCTTCCACACACAGTCTTTTGTGTCCGCAAGCACGATTCAAATACTTCAGGATAAGCATTGGCTACTTTTCAAGAAGAAATATTATCTCTTTGATAATCTCTTTGAATATCTCTTTCTTGTCTTGCTAGTGAACACTGGCTCAAGCCCAAGGTAGCTACAACAAGAAAACAAAGCAACATAAAAAGTAAATATTTACAAGCATGTGTACCAAGGAAGCAAAAGTGGGAGAAGAAGCTCAGAAGCAGTAGGTTTTCTCTCAGTGCCAGCTGGTAGGATGCATGCTGTAAGCCCCATGAGGAGGTAGGTCACCTGGCCCACAGGAGCTCCAGCATCCACAACCGTGATTTGAGGCAGGGAGCAAAATTCCAAACAATTTTAAACAGGAGGATCAAATTCAGCCATTTACATAGTACCAATAACCGAAAAACAGAGGAAAAAACCCAACAATTGGATGCTTATTCAAAAATTAAATATCTTTTGTTCCAGGGAGAACAGCAATTTACTCTTGCTGTGTATTTCCTTTGTATGAAGGGTGGTGATTTGCTGGTGAGTGCAGGGAGGGGGAGGAAAGAAAAGGTGTTCAAGTTTTCAAAATACACTTTTATCAACAAATGCTTGGCTTTGGTCCAATAGTCTTTTTGTTTACTCACTATGACCTTAATACAGTCCTAAGCAAAGCAGTTCCTACGGAAGAATGTTGCATTTATAATGGATAAAACTTGTGTATTTATGTGTTGGCTTGGCAGGTCAAGGTGGAAGGCTTTTTGGAGGCTTGTGGGATCTTCATTTTTCCTTATTTTGAGCTTAAAACCCCCAAATGTTCATCATTCTTCATTTCTGTGGAATCCTTAGAAATGTTTTTCTGCAGTTTAGCTACTATTATGAACGATTCCCTTGCACAGCTCCACAAGCTACCCCCGTACGAGGAACAGAAGAACAAGTTAAGAAAATGATAAGAGAAGTGCCTAGGGAAGACAGCACTGCACTGTACATTACAAAGATCAGAGGGAGCCCAGAAGCAGAACTAGAAAAAACTCTGTTCACAACATGCATCGCAGTGCAGAAATTCCCAGAAAACTCAAATACCATCATTGTCATTTTTTAAATCAAGAAAGCTGGGGAAAAAAATTGCAGAAGGGACATGATAAAAGTACAAGCTAACGAGTCACTTCTATGGGAAGATTTTATTGAGACATTTGACCTTAAACAGATATAGTAGATTTTTAAGTCCAGTCAAAAGACTATCAGTCCTTGAAACCAAATCACATCCATATCTGGTGAAGACAGCTACTAAAAATGCATATTTTATTTGCTTCTGTGGAAGGAATTCACTGAAACAACCAACCAAACAAAAAAGCTTTCAGCCTAAGCAAACAAACCAAAATTGTGTTAGGAAGCATTTGGAGCAGCATAGTCTTCCTGAAATATTTATGGTGACTGGGTAGTAAGCATTAGGTGAGAGAAGTAAAGGATGTGTCCAAAACACAGAAAGTGACAGGAAACAACCCTTAAATTTGTACACACACAGAAACACGAATCCCTCAGTTTCATTTGCTGTCACCTCTCGTTGACTGGCAACCTCAGTTAATAGAAGAAGTGATAGAACATGTTTTCCTGGTATGTTTACCAGGTCTATGACTGCAGGAGGGAACACCAAGAACAGAAACCAAGTGACTCGTTTCTTAGAAATAGAAATAAAATTGAGAGAAATTACATTAGTGCTTTTAATAACTAACTGGAAGAAAACATGGAACAAATAAGGAATCTACCTGGCAACAGACAGAAATTAGAAGTCTTCAGGATCATTTAGTGGACTAAATGACTCGGAAGACCACTCAGAAAAGCTGAAACACAGACATCCGTGCTGAACCTGATCCTACTCTACATAAATTACCGATCAATAAACTGATATCCAGTACACAGAAGCTTATTTAAATTATTTTAGTAATACTTATGCCACTCCTCTGAGAAGTATGCTGTGAGTTGGTGCAAAATCTGCTCATCAGCATAACAGGGAGAAGAAGGAGGCCTCAGCTAGTGCAAGCATTGCTAATGAAATAAAGATAAAACTTTGTGCTGATGCCTGGCGTATCATTGTAAGTCATACAGTATCTTGTATTGTCTTTTAAATGTCAGCTATTGGAATAAACAGTTCATATAAGAATCTTTGTTTTCTTGACTTCTTTTCAAAGTTGTTTTTGCTACTGCTTTTTAAGGAAGCATTTAGCCTCTGTTGTTCCAATGAAAAGCTTGAAATTAAAAATTGTGTTTTCAGGCATCTGACTACTGGTCTGTCATCCAAATTCTAGATAGTTGTAGATCATACAGTAGTAGATCAGTGATCTCTGTGGTTAAAGAAATTCTAATATGTAGCAGTTCATAAACATTAGTACATAGGGATTTGTATTTCCATGTAAAACAAATCTAGACGTCACTCTAATCTGTGATATTCTGACATTTTGTTTATTTGAAGAAGGAAAAATAACCCAAACCCAGACATGAATTATCGTATGGCTAAGTTGGGAATTACAAGGTCTACGGAAGGGATGATGAAGTCTGTGTCATTTGGGAAGGGCACATCAACATAAATTTTGCTCTCTCCTGGATGGCTAGACTTGTGACGTTACCACCATCCAGATAAGTCCAAATACTACATGCTTACATGTGATATTCCCCTGATGCAGTCTCCTCCACTAATCTTCTAAGTGTTGTATGTGATTCCTTCTGTGTGCAAAAGCTACAGGGCAAACTGCGATCAATGTGTAATTTGACTTGATGCCCTTTGAGTATCCCAGTACTCTGAAACAGGCAAAATCACTTAGAGCAGCTGATTCAATTTGTCAGGCAGCCCTGTGTGTAACGTGTATCGGCCCTAATTTGGCTGCAGCAGAATAGGGTGTCTTGTCAGTCCATCAGCACATGGGGCTATTCACAGGAGCAGGGCAGAGAAGGATGTGAGCCATAAGTACTCCAAGCAAGAATATTAAGTTAGAGAGGAACTCATGTGCACGTACAAATATTAACATTTACAGTCACACAGCAAAACATTTTACAGAGATAAATTCAGTGATTGTAGATATTAAAAGGAAAGTTCACAGGACAGGCGCTTTCCCACGTACCTCACCAAAGCTCTCTGAAGGAACAAAGAAATTCTCCCGTTGACTGTTTCTGAACACAGTTTCCAGTTTTCCAGGCTATCACCTCTCTGGAGGTTTTGAGGGTTTTCTTTGGGTTTTGGTTTCATTTTGGTTTGGGTTTGGGTTTTTTTTTTTTTCTCTCAAACTGCCTGACACCATCTGTCCCAGCGCTCTGAGGCACAGTTCTGAGAAGGCAAAGGAAGAGGCAGATGCAGGTTCCTCCATTTAATAGTGGTTTCAGCCGCAAAGTTTTTTTATACAAATCAGCAAAGGCAGAAATTCCTATGCCATAGGAGACTGCTACTTTGCCGTCAGACAAACATATGCGGTGTTTGAAATCAGCTTAACAATAGAAAATTATAATAAACAACGCATGTCTGTTTTTTAACATATTAATGTCAGGAAATAATCATTTACACTAATTGTATGTACATGTGAGCAATCAGTTCCATTGTTTATGGTTTAAAAGTCCATTAAAGATGACTACGTATTGATACAATCCCCTGAATTCCAGGATTTACCTAAAGGCTATGCCAATATTCATACAGGTAGGCAGACAGTGGGCCTATGCAGATGCAGATGGACATTTGTAATTCCCTTTCATAAATAATAGTTTCATAAAATATACAAATGTAGTGTTTGAGTTACATCCCAGGATCTGATCTTATCTTCCATTTGAAATACGCTAGAACACCTTTGGCCTCTATTGAAAATACAAAAAGATCTAACCTGAGAAAAGAAGTGAGATATCCTACATTTATTTAAACCACATACTACACTGAAGAATCTTTTATCAAAGATGCAGGAGTACTTACCTTTCCTGATACACTCTTTCTTGAAATGTCAGGATCCTAGAGAATTACCATTAAGCCTCCAGACAGCATGTGCTTTCCCTGATTGTCTCTTCTGTTGTTTATCTGAGCTCAGAATCGGGCCCAAATAATTCAGCCACAAGGCTTCAACAAGCATATTAACCCAAGCAGCGCTGCACACAGTGTTTTGTATATAATCAGTAAAAAATCAAGCATCTGAAATACAGCCAGCGCAGAAGACTTCGCAAACAAATTGCGCCCTTTCCATTTTAATTCTAACAAAAGGCTTCCAAAAGTCTCTCCACTTCTGTGCAAATTGCCTGCCCTTTGTGCGCCAGCATCCTCGCTGGGGTGCTGATAGCCTACTCAGGGCACCTACAGTCAACAGGATCTTGCTTTTCGCTCCCCTGATTAAGTAAGTAATGTTCGCTTCCCGGGAATCCCCCATGGAGCAGCAGCGTACCTACGTGCCCGGCCGTAACGCCAGTAATGACTGGATTCTGAGAGAATTTGAAAATCTTCCTCGACGCACTTATTTCTGTTCTTTGAACCTATATTCAAAGCGGTACTTTGGCATTGTTACTTCATTTTTGACAGGGTTACAGTAAATTCATCATGCTAAACTGAAATGTTTCTGGCAGATGTCTACTCTGCAACAATCAAGCTATGTGTACAGTAAAATGTGACAACTGCAGTGCTACTTCTAGTTGTAAAACTTACGCATATAATACTTTATTAATGCTAACTGGGAGCACAATTATGCAGTATATTATTTATTGTTTTATTAGAAAACTTTTATATGGAATTAAAATTTTAAAAATTTAGTCTTGAGTCTAAGGTTGTAATTGGTAAAAAGAAAATAAACAAGCATGTGTGCTAAAACCCCACAGTTTCTTTTTCAACCCTTCAGACTTTCTTTCTTAGCCACTATCAAATTATTTTTCAGTCATTTCTAGTTTTCACCATAAAGGCTACCCTGGAACAACAGATTTAGAAAGCTACTTGGTGGGAAAAAAATCCCTGAATCACTGAAGGGGAATACCATAACTTTTCCAAAAGCAAACATTACAAAACACGAGACCAAGAGGTAGGATTTATTTTGAAAGCAATTTAAACTATTCATATTTACGAAAGTCAAGCTTAAATCACGCAAAACAACTTGTTCTATAAGTAGCAGAATTAATTTTCATTTGCGTGATTTCAGTCTCTCAGCTTGACTCCCTTGCATTTAATAAAACGTGAACTTCAGCTGTAGGTTTTTCCACAATTAAATATTTTCAGTAAGTCTCCCTTCTGTGGTTTCTCAGACAGCTTGTAAGAGCTGAGCAAATTCTGCAAGTGCCCCCTCAGTAGAGTAAGAATGGGCCCACTCTCCTTTGTTAGGTTGTTTTTTGGTTTTTTTTAATTGCTCTCATTTTTCACTTGGTTTAAATGGGACCAACAGGCTTAAAAGTTATTAGTAGGGAATAAGAAAATGGACAAACACACATGCAAGCATATACATCACAGTGGATTATAAAGCCCTTTTCTCTCTGGAAACCAGGCTAAGAAAAGGGGAAAATTCATTCCTGTCACTGGAGAAATCCCCACATGTCGTACAATACAGTCTAACAAGCTACTTATGATTTCCACAGGGGTCAATTTTCATTTTATCATTTGACTCCCTCAAGAACACCACAGAACCAAGGAAGTAACCGGAGGGAAATAAATAAATAAATCAATCAATCTAATGGTACAGTTTGTGAGTTAAATTTCTCCTGAAGTAGGGGAATGCAAAACTATTGCTGCATCAATGTAATGCAGCCTTGTATTAACCTCTAACTAAAGAGCGGGGAAGCGAAATGTGCAGTAAAGTCTCTACACAGGCCTGACCTTTCCACCTGCTCTATAATTTCCTGAATTGCAACACATGGAGGGAGAGCGTACAAAAAAAAGAAGACAGTACCCACTTCTTTTCCCTGGCTCAGAGGAATTGGACCTTCTAGCTCTGTATTTTTGCTCTTTCAACATCTCAGAGCAGATTTGTAATGGTTATGATGAGCCTACCGACAGCTCACAACACACAGATCCCAGTGGTCCTTTGTTTAATACACCGGAATGCATTTTGCCTTGTAAATTTTCCATAAACTTCTATATCTAGGTGAACTTTCATGCTTTATTTCAGTCTGAGTGGACTATTTATCTTAACACTGCTGCTCATCTTCCTTTCACAGCCCATTTTATTAACTTTTTTATATTAAGTAAATTCACTTTTTATCTATGATGTTTGTTTTACAGGTAATTCATCTAATTTAAAGTCTTTTCTTAGGGACTTCAATTTAGCTTTGCCCTTGAAATTAACATTTAATGTGTTTTACATTTTTGCAATAGAAATTAATCTTTATTTGAATTATTAGTCCAGAACTATAACCTACATTCACCATATTTGAATGTTGGTATGGGAAACATCTGTGACGGCCACGTTATCCCAGACAGCTACCGCGAGAGAGGACAGACATCTTTGTGTTGTGGAGATCCTGCCCTAGCAAAAAAGCCCCATTTCAAGTCCATTTCAATAGATTAAACACGTATACTGGTACTTCTCATGCTCCCACCAGTAAGGGTAAGGAAGGAAATAAAAAAACCCCACCAGATAAAACCTCAACCCACAGAGAAGTTATAGAACCTGTTACAGGGAGACAGTCAAGGAGCAATCCACCTTGTAGACCCCGGAGACCTGTCCCTGCTTTATCTGATGCACGTATCTTACTTGTACATGAGCACAGGTAAGAAAACATCTCTTCCTCATAGATAATCTCACTGAATACAGGGGATAAACAGCCCAGAATACTGCTCCTTTTCTTATACACCTAGAATAGATAGACGTATTATGCCAATGGAAGTTTTACGGAAAAACATTTCTTTCTATTCTTTTTAATGTTTGACAAAAGTAAGAATTCTACGAACCCCATTCAAAGGATTAAAATAATCGTTTACTGCCGCTAGACAACAAATCCATGAGGTGCACCACCTCATCTAACCTCTCTAACATGAAAGGAAATAAAATTCCATCCAGTTCAATATTTATTGATTATATATATTTTTTCTCTATATATGTACGTATGTATACATATGCACACACAGCCTTTTAAAGGTAAGCGTATCTTTCAGAAAAGCATTCAGTTGTGAGCTAAGACTATCAGGAGGTGGGTAATCAAATCCTGGGTTTGGTAGCTTGTTCTACTCATTACTATCTTCACAGTTACATTCAGGTAAGAAATTGGCCATCAATTTTTGTTTGGCTTTCGATTTTAGCTCTTTGTGCATCTCTGGCAGAATAAGAAAAGCTTCAGAACACAGTAATTTGTGCCTGTGACGATAGCGGTACAGTGTGGTGAAGTCACATCTCAGTCTTCTGCTAGATAAGCTCTGAAATTCTCTCTTTTTAAAGCAATTTTATGTCTCTAAATAATTTCTGTGACTCTGTTTTGGACTCTTTCTGCTTTTCAAAACATGAAGGTCAGAAAGCAGTGTTCTGAAACTGGTTTCCCAAGTACACACTCTTCCCTGCTTCCACTCACTGCATTACCCATTTAAAAATCGAAAGGTCACCATGAAAGGCCACAGCATTTCAATTGAAAACCATTGTTCAGTACTACTTCCTTCATCATGACCCTCAAGTCTTTTCAAAGTGTTTAAAATTAATCCTTTTTTCTGCAAAGTAAATTCTAAATATTTCCTTCCCCTTTCATAGCATGGAAAAACATTTTCTCAGAGGAAGAGGTCTATCCTACCAGGTCCTGATTGCTCTAAATAAGCACCTTGTAACAAGATACGTATTTAATTTACTGTTCCATCAACTATCGATTCATCTACAAATTCTGCTAGAAATGCTTCCACATCATTGATGAAAATGTTGAATAGTGGCAGTCACAGTACCATTTTCCACAGAACCTCTGTAAAATCACCCTTTTTACAATGATTTCATTTGACAACTAGTGTTTGAGACCTATCAGTTACTCAGTTTCAGTCTACATCATCTGCACATATTAAAGTATAATCTTGCAAATCAGGATGTCATATAAGTCCTAAATCTAATGTGTTAAGAACTCAAGTATATTATGGCTATACAATTATTTTTATCAGCCAAACTTTTATTCTCATTAGTGAATAACAATCAAGAAGTATTTCCCATAAAACTATATTGACGTGCATTAGCATTTCTTCCATAATTTAATTTGTCATTATTTCCAGATCAAGCTTCCAATGATTTTCCCCAAGAATAAAATGAGCTTTCCCCAAATGCTAATTACCATTTTTGAACATGAAGAATAGTAAGGTAGCATCAACCTTCTGAAATGCAGTTTATCTTAAAATCCACTCTCGCCTAAGGTCTTAAAATCACATTGTAAGGCTACCACAAACTTGCAGGTAAGTTTAATAAGCAAAACACCACTCTTCAGTAGCAGGGGTTTTTTTCATAGATAAATATGTATTAGGCATCAAAGAAGCAATGAGAACCAATAGAACTGCACAGGAAGTTTTAGGGAAAACATGGACGATGCTGGAGTAGCACACAGAGTGCTGAACAGAAATGGCAAGAAGTTGAAAGCTGAGACAGAGCAGAAATACAGAAGTAACAAATGGAGATAAGCTTTAATGACGTGGTAGATTCATTTTCTCTGTTTGTTTGCTAAGACAACACTTGCAGGCCTCCACCCTGGAAATTTAAAAAGTCTTCTACAAGTCCCATGCAAATCTTCCAAGTGTTGATGCAGATTCTTTGGACTGTTTCCTTTACAGAAGTTAAGGTGCAACTGAAATACTGTCAACTTTCTTGCCACAGAAATCCATGCATGTTACAGACATGAATATATTTCTTTCCCCGATATACCATCCAACACCTATGTTTCTCATTAGCAGAGAAAGTCCCTTCACAAGTTGTTCCCTCAGTCTTGTGATACTTTGAAATGAGAAGCGTAGCTCATACCGTCTATAATGCCCGAAATGAATGCCGTATTGAAGAAGACAGATTGAAGAAACTAGACTGGATTTCTTTGGACTAGGTAAGAGAAAACTAGACAGGAGTACACAAACTGTATGAAAGGTTAATATATGAAAGGTTATGACAAGAGAATGGTGATTGTTCTACACATCCACTGGGAATAGAACATGGATACATCAGTCTTACTTGCAGAAATAAGATTAAATGGGATGTTAGAAAAAAGCTTTCTATCTGTAAGACTACAGTAGCGCTAGTGCCGACTATCCTTAGAGTATCCAAAATTCCCTTCATCTGAGGTTTTCAAGAACATGTTTTTAGACACTGTTTCAGCTTGGACTGCTGAACTGGAAGTTCTCTAGAAGTTCCTTCCAACCATGTACTTCTGTGTTTCCACAATATTTGTGTGCGCATTTTGGAATTAATATCTTTCACTATTAGCCTTATTTGTACAGATGATTCTGCAAAGCAATTTCCAGCAAAAGTTGGAAGTTAGTATTACTCAGAAACACAGTATATTTTTGTCCTTTCCAAACAATGTGTGAGATAAAAGTTCAGTACGATATAGCCTTTTTTCCTTTACCTGTAGATACACTACAAAAATATTACAGTTCTGCTTTCAGATGCTATAAAAATTAATACCAGCTTTAAAAGGATGTGAAACATGTAAAAATATCATTTTAACACCAAAAAAAAACATTTTCACCACAGGTTTTTGTAACAAGACTTGCATATGCAATACATGGAAGAATTTAAAAATCATTTTGATGCATTATGAATCACCTGTAAAAAAATAAGTAAGTGAAAACATTCTCAATTTTGGTAAATATTTATAGAGCCAAACAATATGAAGTATATGTAACAATCAAATTTCTAGTGAAAATGTGTGCAAGTAGGTTTATTTTGAAAGGAAAATTCCTACTCCCAGTGTCATACCCAATTAAATTCTCCAGGTAATGACCCCATTTGCATAGAGAGCTGAACCCACAAGTGGGAATTTTAATGGGCACACCACCTGAGTACATTAATTGAGAGTGACACTACTTGAACTAGTTTTGTGCTTACCCCACTGAAAATTCTACTCATATTATTTTTAATGTCAAGCTACAAGTCAAATTTCAAGATGATGGATTTGTTCTTTTTTAAGCATTGAATTTGAATAAAAGAAAGCTTTAATTCTGTTATGCATTGCATAGCTTTAACTAATCTGTAGTTCTGATTCTCACCACTGCTTCATTTTTTCAGTGATTGGAATTTAATTTTATTCATTAATTTGTGAATAATTAGATAGAAAATAATGCCTTCAGCAGCTAAATTGCTTTTGGATTGCTGTTTAATGTACTTTTACCAGAATATGTGTTACAGTTAAGCTGGCATAATAGTTTACTAAAATGTAATTGTGTAAATATGCCTAATTACTCTTTCTGAAGAAACGAGACTGAATATAAAATTTCAGTCATGGACACCTTAATTTTCTTAAACTTAACCCCATGAAAGCTTGGTAGTTGCAAAGCAGATTACTGATGCAGAGACAGCAGTTGTCAACAGCAGTGGAATCCTTGTGCCGCGTTTCCCTTTATCCTTCACACGCTACTTGTAATGACCTTGAAGGTATTGTGGATTCTAAACCACTGCTGTTAGTCTACATTAAATATGTAATCAAGGTGTCTCCTCCTCACATGAAGAAACAGACAAATGGAGTCGCATTTCCTAGGAAGGAAAGCAAACCCATGCTGTTTAAGACATTACTTTTTCCCAGCTTGGTCTTACTAGTGTTCAGTAACCGAGAGTAGCACAGAATCTAAAAACTAGTGTATGTATGCCACTGTAAAATGTATTAATTTTAAACTAATGTACTGGTCTTATTCTCGTGAGTAGAAGAACTATTTTGAAGACTGCCAGTTTGCAAGACTCTGCAGAGTCCATCTCGACAGAACTTTCGGATCTTTATTTCAACGAGCAAGACAGAATCAATGTATTTTAAACTGCAAATATTCAAATATAAACCACTGTTGAGCTACAGTTACTTAGAAATATTCCAAAGTTCCAAAGATATCACTTTCACAAGTCTGTTTGACTACGAGTTGCATATAGCAGTGAACAGGGAAAAGATGAAGAAATAACTTACAATGTAACAGAGACCTTGGTATTGTCCTAGACATCTATAATAAAAGCCCTTTCTCTTCTCTTTGAACAACAAAGATTTTAAAAAAAAAACACTAAAACCAAACAAACCACCTTGTGATAAAGCTAAAGAAGCAAAGGCAGGTACTGTGGAAAAAGACTGTAATGTGAAACACATACAAGTTAAGAGTACAGCGTATTCAGTGTGGTCACTTTGTGCAACCTGGAGATGAGACAAATTGCAGAAGCCTACACCACTGATTGAAGAGGAATTGTACAGTGCTTGGGCACCAATTACATACCCTACTGAGATGATATAAAGAGCCTCAATTATTGTGGAGTATTTTGCCCGTTAAAATAGCATATGCATATCAGAATAAAAATTAGTAAGACACTATTAAAGTTATAAAAGGTATTATACAACCTTTCATCTACTATTCCATTTTTATGAGTATTGAATGGTAATGTACTAACAATTGCTATAATATACATACGTAACGGAGGCAAACAGGATTGTATGTCGTGTTTTATTAAATTAAGTTTTAAGTGAGGTGAACTCATATACTAAAAACCATATAGAGATTAAGATCACCTCATCAAACTCAATATCTGCCTGTTTTGCGTAATGGTAATTCAGAGAAATTTCTCTCTTTCCAACTATAGTAGAAAGAGGCCATCATATCAAAGACTTCTGAAGAAGAGAAAGGCCATCCTTTTATGTCACTAGCACCAAATCACTGGTAAACAGCATAAGCAAGTGCTTATGAGGAGGCTGAATTTTGTACAAGCAATCAATTTCACATTCGAGTATCCGGAGCACAGTGAATAAGGGCATTATGGAAATGGGTGCAGAGTATTATTTTTATTGAACTTCTTTCAATATCCTGATGCTAAAATTCAGTTAAGGTCCCTCTGCTGTCTTTGGAAGTTACAAGAACTGGCAGAAGGGTTAAAAGGTAGGAAAAAAAGTAAGAGTAATGCCTGGAGGATTCTAGAGCTACTACAGTCACCATCAACGTTACCTGAAGTCTTCCAACACATGGTGTATGCACTCACATGTAGACAGAGAGAGGTACAGAGAGAAGATACCAGGGAGGTATTTCTCTAACCTTAAATTTAATTTGGGGGCCAAGAGTAAGACTTCAGATATATGATTCATTCTCTGATTCACTCTATGATGCATCTGTTGCCTTTCAGAAAGTTACAAGACAGATGACATAAGGAGGTTTACTGGGAAAATACATCAACACAATTGGCATTGCTCTTCAAGAACATACATCGAATATTGCAGTCATTAAGACAGTTTTTCTAAAAAAATGTGTGAAGAGCTCAGAAAAGCTTCTCATTTAGAAGATTATAAAAAAAATTATTCACCAAACTCAACAAACAGTTCTTAACATGAGTACTATGGCTAAAACAGAGTCATTATTCAATCCAAAAGCTCCCAAATGTTCCTGATCCTTCTTCACTGAAAGCATTTTTTTCTAGAAATATTATGTATTATGGATACTGGCTAAAAGACCTATAATAAGTCTGAAATGGTGCTCTTTGTCTATGCATTTATTAGTTCTCTTACACGAACAATTATTTCGGCACGTGGTCTCAATGGCAAGACTTCATGGCACACACTCAAGCACAACTTCCGCCAGTTTTAACATCTTACCTCTGTAATGCCCAGAAGGGAGACATGGCAGAATTTTTTTAGATCCTCTAAGGGCCCACGTATACACAGACATGGTAGAACATTCAATAAATTTAAAACAGACATAGAAAAATTAGTGCAAAAGACTGCAGACATGCAGTTTCTGCAGTTTTAAAGTAGCATAAGCGTGCTCACACTCAGCTTAAGCCAACATGAAAAAAAAGAATCTTTGCTTCAATCACAGTTGAAACAGTCTACTCTATTTGTGTTTAAACTAACTGATTTTAAAAGCATACCTTACTTCTTTAAAATAGTGGTACTGTGTGTAAGCCTTCGTTACATAGGCCACATGGGCCATTCACCTTAATATGTCTACTGCAATACCATGAAACAACTACATTCTTGTTCAGCTTGGTTTTAGTAACCTGAAGAGTATTGCTGCAGATGTATTAAAATAATTTTCATTTTGATCAAATTTAATCATTGCTGGAATTTCACCTTATTAACACAGTTTCACTAAGGAATGAATTTGCCCTCTTAATGACAAACTTTTTTACTGTTGGAGATTCATGCTAGCACAGCTTCTAGCACCTGTTCAGCTCCTGGTTTAGGTCCACCTGTAAAACAACTCATGTACACCGGCTCAGCCTCTGTGCAAATCACGCGAAGGCCAAAGCCTTCAGGAAGTGTTCTAACAGAAAAAAAATCACAAATAAGACATGAAATTATCATTCAGAAGAGTAACAGGGCAAGACAAGAAGATATCCCAAAGTTTCAAAATAAAGATCTTTATTTCAAAATAGTGTTTGAGAATAGCACATCCAGTTGATACAAAATACAAAGAGCAAGTTACCATTTTTTCAAATGGGCAAGTTTGCAGAACTATAAACTGAAACACTGTACAAGTTCACAAGAACTATTATAAAATAGACAGTTAAGTTCTGATGTTTTAATTTTATTTAAACTATATTTTCACATTTGACTCCTCCTAATTCTGCTTGATTTAATTACACAAGGTGCTTACAAGATTGCCTATAGAGTGAGAATTACAAAACAGAATTTAAGAATATAAATATAGAAAGGAATTCCTTAAACTACATACTAATATTCTCTGCTACAAGATACATTTTACAAAAGTGCTAATATCTCTATGACAAACAGTAGCAGATTACATTTAAATGTCAAACAAATCACACAGTTTTTTATTTTTTTCAACTGTCTGTACTACTTTGATACTTCTAGTCACTATGAGGGTTAGTTAATAAACACTATTTTCACTTCCTAGTATTCCACAAAGTGGGAAAAGAAATAATATATCTGCACGTGTGTGTGTGTGTGTGTGTGTGTGCATGTGTCTGAGAGAGTCTGTACACATATGCATATATGCATGAACAAAGTTCCTGTAATTATCATTTGTATTTTAACAGCACTGGAAGTAAATACTTAATAGTAAATACATTTCCCAGGTTTTCATAATTGCAGTAAATCAAAAAAACCCTCTGGGTTCCTGTAAGTAGAAACAAGGGTTTGTGCAGAGCAAACTGTATAAACATAAAAAATAAGATAAACTTTTACACAGAAAAAGGACTCCCTAAATTGGTATCTTCTTTTTTAAAAAACTATCATCCTGCGGTAAAAGTAATTTTTACTAACATCCAGAATTCACTAAAAGCTTGATATGCAAATGTGCAGTTTTCCAAGCACAAAACTGGAACTGCTCCGGCAGGGCACGGACACAGGGGCAGGACAGGAGCCTGGAAGTCCTCTTCCCCATCCCCAAAACCACAATCAGACAAGGAACAGCCACAATTCACCTCCCCGTGACCAGAAGGACACGAGGAAGGATAGTTCATGGTGCTGCCTAGCCCCACCACCACGGTGCCAACCACACACCTACAATGGGCGAAGCACTGTCTAGACTTTTTCCAAGGTGCCTCAAGTCCCAGTGCTCACTGTGATGCCCCCAATTTCCCCAGAGGCATTATGCCTTACAAAGGCAAAATGCCTCCAGGCACTGCCACTCAACCAAGGCACCTCTTCCCCCTTCCCAATGTGGTTCAGACTTTTAGGAGTCATAATTGAGCCCCATGGGCCTGATTCTGAGCTCAGGGAATTTATCAATTTAACTATATGATTCCTTATTAGCCTGCCTATTACCATAATATTTTTGTGCTCTCTAGCTGGAGCTAAACCAATGGAAAATTCTGACATTAATGGAAATGCACTTAGTTTATGCAATACAGATCTTAATCTGGTCCAATATATGGAAAAAAACCCAAAGATGTTAAGAATCAATTCTTGTAGTAACTATCAAAAAACAGGTAAGAAACCCTCTGAGTAAATCTGCATTACATCAGAATACACCACAATATTGCAGATGTTAAGGCAAAACTTAACACCTCCCAGCTCCCTAATATAGTTGAGAATTCGGCTATGTTTCCTTCAGTGATAACTTGCAGTAGTAGGCACTACTAGTCAGTGTTCACAGGGAGAAGCTTTGGTTAATACCAGACCACTTGTTGACTTAGCTTCACACTCCTGTGATCTTTAGCTTGTCACATTTGCATAAACTGAATTCACTACAGCGGAAAGAGACATTTATGGTCAACTCACTCAACAGAAAAAAATTGGCTATCGATGACTCTTGTAACAAGGCCTTAATTTACGAGATCCAACAATCTACAAATGGGAAATCTGGAGGGTAGATAGGAAAGTTTAAGTATGTGAGATCAAGATGTGTAGGTGGTTTAGACAGAAAAGTTAATGAGCTACAGACATGGAGGGGAGAAACTAGCTGATGGTAAAGAAAATGGGTACCATTATTCCCTAAATCTGGGAATGCCATAAACGTCTTTATGTGTTGGACCAAATTCATTTCACAATTACAATGACAGAGAGACATATTTCTCAGAAAACCTTAACGGTATAAGAGGGAAAAAGTTGCCCACCAGATCCTAACTGTATTTTTCAAACATTTTAAATCCCATTCCTTTTATTTGTAAAGGATATCATACATTTTTTAAATGTCTTTTTTTTTACACAGTTATTTAAAAATAACACTTAAAAAGGATCTGAGAATAAACATTTTTGCATTTGCTTTTTGCATTCAATGACAGAATTTCTTGATCAAGTCAGTTTTAATTTGGTCTTTATATCCCATTTAAGTTCTGCCATCCTCTGTGAATCTTTCTCACACAGTGAAGAAATAAATACTAAGTTATGTGACACTGGCTCTAAAGCCACAAACACTGATAGGGCCACTTAATGTACAGATTTAGATTCTTGACTTAACTTCTAATAATTGCTGTTTTACAGCCAAATTTTGAAGATTTGTTAGTCTATTAGTCTGTTAGTCTAAGGATATATTTCATGTCTACACAGATTTCCAAAGTCTCTTTCTAAAAAAGAAGCATTTCAAGTAATATTAGTACTGAAATAAAAATACAAGTTCTCTATTCTGTCTTGATTGATAACAATGAAAACTTGGTACTCTAGTCCATGGCAAAACTTAAACTGAATTTAGTTTGCCAAAGTTTCCCATAGTATCAATATTGACAATGGAAAATACCAGGAATCTCTCTCAAACCAATGAGATATTCAAAACAAAAGAAATATTGCCAAGGTGACCACTGTAGTAAAACAGTAGTAAAATAGATTCCTGATGCTGACTTTTGAATTAAGTTTAAAATAATAGAACGAAGTTGCTTTCAACACAAAGAGATTGAAATAAAGACATTTTGCTTTTCAGGATGCCTGTAAAGGCATGTTATGCATGGAGGCATTCGAGCATTTAAACATTAAAGTAGTTAAAGGCAAATACTTAAGGCTTTGCCCCGTAGTCTCTTCTCTGACCAAAACCTGTCATTCAATTCAAATGGCAATTCTGCCCTCATACAGCCTGTGGTATTAGGCCTGTGATTCGGTTTCAATAAAGTCTTCCATTTGCAAAGCCAAAAGGAAGCTGGAATGTAGCTTGAGTTTCACATACAAAACTATACAATTTGTGTTAGAATACAGATTTGAGGATTGCTTTTTAAAAAAATATTTATATATAGGGAATTAACAGTGCAATACCAGTTGGTTGTGTGAAAATCTTACCTTGTCTTTCTTCAAATGTATTTAAAGAAAAGCTCTCCAGTTTCATAGCAAATAAAATAAAAAGGGATAAATATTTCATGATGGGAAGCAGATCCCACAGCATTCCATGCAGATCTCCAGGCAATCTGAAGATTCGCAACATGCGTCCATTATGCCACAGTCCATATCGCACGGGCAGTTACAGTCATCCCCCATCTCGTCCCCACAGCAACAGCAGCAGGCCTCCGATGTGCAGATGCCACAGGATGCTTGTCCCAGAACAATGTTACAGAGGGTGAGAAATTCACAGAACAAGCAAGCCAGGATACAGTGAACGCAGCAATCTTCATACGTACCAGGTCAGTAGCGTGTCATGTACGAACAAACAGAAGCAGCAAACAAACAAACAAAGAGACAAAAGAAGAAATCATTAATAAGTTATTCTAAATACAGCACACTGTCAGATAAGTAGCTGAAAGACAATGATTCAGAATAGACATATCTAATACCATACAGAACATGCTTCCCATCTTCAAGGTCACTTTTGCAGCCTAACTTGCCTCCAGTTCAGTATCGGTTTTGGTTTCCTTTCCCCTCTTCACTTCATGCAAATCCAAGTACTAAATATCCGCTTAGAACCATTTCCCCAGTCATTTATTATGTAAAATATCCGTATCTATTCTCTTCAATCATAACTTCTTCCAGCAGGCTGGATTTAAAAAATCAGCTTATGAAGGAAACTACCTAAAACTATTTCCAGCCTCTCCCAGTGCATCTTGCCCTTCTGAATCTCTTTTGTTGGCTTGCTAGTTATTAAGAAAAATAAGGGAGTTGCCACAACATTTTTGCTTTCTTTATAGTTTTATGCACACCTTAAAACCAGCATAACAGCATGTTATATGTATTTCTGTACTTTCAGCAATATATAAAATATTCAGTCAAACCTCAGATTTTTTCTATTGCCTTTCTACACAAATCTCTTGGCAATCATTTTAGTCTGCCACTTTAATCTTCAATAGAGTCCATACCTACACCCAAACATCAATATTCATCTCTCATAAGTGCTACTAAATTACATGAGATAATTGAGGTGTCCCACAAACTGTGTGCAAAAAATATGGCACTCAAAGAGTAAACATACAGAATAGCTTCAAACAATTAATACATCCATGAGACATGACAGGAAAACACAAAGATTGGAACTAAACATGCATCAGTGAAAAGGAGACTGCGAGTGAGGCATATACTCACCTGTTTTCACTCTGCTCCCATAGTAAGCACATAACATGTATAAAGCATATTTAATTTGTAAGAGGCAGTGAACAGCCATCCAGAAAGAAAATAAAAACTTAAAAATACAAGAAATGTTCATGATAGAGAATTCTTGTTCTTTCCTAGCCTCAGGTTTCATTCTTCTTTTTACTGCTTGCAACCTTTCAACTCCTTCAGCCACAGACAGTTGGAAGACTGGGAAAACGTTCTGGGGAAAATATCCTGCACCATCTCATCCTTTCCCTGTCCCTACAGTCTATCACAGGTATCCGCTATGAGAAGCCGATAGGAAAGACAGGATATTGAGCTATATGGGCAATTGGACGTTATATTCTTACGGTTCACAAGCCGCAGACTGTTATCACAGGGGAAAGCTTGCTATTACTTGCAACAGTATTACAATTACCAAGCCCCCTAAACATATTTATAAATGTCAAAAATGATGCAGTAACCGTAGCAAGTATCTTGACTGATTCAAAGGACCTCTAACATTGCAGAAACTTTGACTGCAGGATAGTGTAGCGATGACTTTACACAAGCAAGCACGAATACTTACAGCACTGCAGCAACAGAGGCTCAGACCTGCAAAACGTGTCCCAAGAAGCAACAAAACCATCTGAGCTTTCAGCCCACTCTAAACATCACACTGCGGGGGACTGATTTCTCCTACTCTCTACACTATTTAGATCCAAACTTAGCTTGGGAATACCTGTACTGCAATGTGGTCACAGTCATAACATACATAATGAACACTTATGCCCAAAAGAAAAACCAGAAATATCAGGAAAAGCAAGAAGGAGAAAATAAACAACCTCAACAACTCCCTACTACTGTGCAGGAAACCAAAACTGAGAGGCAACGGCAGGTCAGATTGAGCTCTTTTTAAAGAAACTTGTTGCCTGGATTAAAAGGCTGCTTTTCCCAAAGAAATACTGTCGCTAAATAAATGACCTTCATAGAAAACCCAGAAGATATGTGAAATAAAGCTGGGGAGTATCAGTTCACTGAAGAGGACCAAAGCCAGACCGATAGCGATTAATTAGCTGGTTGTCATGGAGATGGTGTTAAATTTGTTCAGGTACAATCTCCTTTCAGATTTTCTTTTAATATGAAGGAAAAAGATAAAGAAGCCAAGAGTCCTATCTAAGAAACCTTCATATTTGGGCAACTGAGGGTTTTACTATTTCGCATCTTTAAAACACAGCTGAAAGAAGCTAATACCACAACAAATTTTGTTCTACAAATGTTTTTTTAAACAAAACACCATAATAAAACTTTATGTGTATCAGTAATTGAAAATATGATGCTCAAACAAATCTTGCCTGCTTCATGCAGGGATATGTAAAACTGTAGGGAGACAAATAAACATTCACAGAAATTATAATATACGTATTTATTGACAGGCAAGAGACAGAGTTCACAGGTTAAACAAAAGGGACTGCACTGAGACAGCACTTTCTGGACCCACAAAAGAACTTTTCCCTCCTAACCTAAAAACCCCCACTAAATCAATACTTACAAGAAGAGGGTGTGTTGATTTAAATAAAGGTATTTCAAAGGAAAAAGCTATCAAAAATGGCCCGAGAGACAGAAAGAAATTTTGGCCATTAGTGCTATGATGGAAACTCTGTGGAGGGTCTTCCTTTCCATCTCTTCCTCACTGACTGAAACACTGAAAGGATTTATTTACGTACTGTTTATTTTTTTTTCCTTCTCCCTGGATGGCAAAACTAATTTTCCATTCAGAAAATCTTTATGTAACAATTTTGCTTAACCTACACAAACACATAACATGAAGTAGAGAAACCCTTTACTGCTCTCTTCATTCTTGCAATGATTCATTTGTACAATGAACATAAACTTTGATTCACATTTCAAGGACAAACCTGAAATAATCATGCTTTTATATTCTTCATGTTATTGACTTTTAATAGCTATCCGGATAGCAATTATTTAACACATGACAAAGCATGCTGTTACCCAGTCTTACGTAACTTGCTGAATTCAGAATCCTGACTCTAAAGGTCTGTAATATGTTTGCATAAAATGGGTGGAAGAATAATTTCTTCCATGTAGGACTCCTATTTCTTAGCTTCTTATCTACAGATGTAATTATAAGGAAAAGGAAAAGATACAGTCATAGTGGTTTTTTGTAATAATAACAAATCTACATGCTACACAAAACTGACACATCCTTCTCTAGTACCATATTCCTACAGCAACCTGTCAGTTCCATAGAAAAAAAAATTATACAGCTAAAAAACTTTTCCTTTGGTTGGTCTTGCCGGGTGTCATGATCAGCAGAATCCAGCCACAAAGAAGATGCTATATAAAGCTCACTCCAAAAGACATGACATTAGGTTTTTCGTTACTATGTTGGAGACCTTAAAATATATTTCATTGCTTGCACAAGACCCTCTTAATAATTCTTTCCTGCTTCCAAGACCAAAGAGACTATTTTAAATTACAGATTATTTTAGATTTCAAAACTATTTCAGCACATTAAGAATAAAGACTATACTTAACTTCCACTCTTTGACCTTACCACATCAAAATCCTAATAGTTTTTGCAGATGAGTGAGTAGTGGAACACATTAATCCAACTAGAACTAAATTTATGTATTTGGGAAGAATTTGAAAAAAAAAAAAAGTAAATTTTATTATCTTAATGTCTGACAAAATGTTTTCTGGAAACTTTGGATATATTTTAGTCTTTTCTGATAGAGAAACTATAGTAATACCAGTTATGACACTGTATTACTGTAAAAAGATGCTAGCTTAAAATAATCTATTTCTTTATGTTCTTTTTTTTGTTTTGTTTGAGAATTAGAGGTTTTCTCATTCTTCTTTTTCCACTAGATACACCAATGCAATTAAGAACTACCTTTATCAAGGACTGAACTCCATCTGCCTTGATGTTCATGATGCGGTGCTGTTGATAAACAGTTAACTCCCAAGTTTCTTGGGGTGTAAGTTTTCATTAAATACTTTCACAGAGAAAGAAGAAATTAGTCTATGTCTCATTACATAAGCCCACCATTAATGAAGATAAGCTTTTCCTTAGCACTTCCACACTACACCACACAAGTCTCAAATTTCCATTGCTTTTCAAGTCTTCTATTACACTTTTCTCTAATTAATGGAGAAATGCTGCACTACAGATCGGCACTACACAAAAGTGAGGATGTGGAGTGTCAAAGACTGTACAGAGGTATATTTTATACAAAAAAAACCCACCCAAAACAGTACATCTCCTTAGTTCCTTTAACAAATGCATTTGATTTCATCAAAGCACAGTATCATATTTGTTGACTACGACTCACGCTCCCAAGAGCTATGCTGAATGGCATAAATTATGATAGGCTTGGTCTGTAGGTGGTGATAGTATATTTTATTAGACCAATTCACAGCTGGGGAAAAAAAGATGAGCTTTCACACACTCCAGCTTATCTTCAATTATCCTTTCATTTTGCCTGGGATGAAAGTTAGACGTGAAGTTAAAAGGGTCATCCCATGCAGCACTTTTAAATTCCGATGTAAAGTAAAGCTGTTTCCTTAGTCCTTTGGCACATCCCCAAAAGTTACAGATTTGTTAGGGAACTTCATCAAAAACTGTTAAAACAATGCCAACACAAACAGAAACCCAACCAACTCGTCCAAGTTTCTTCTGCTTGTATCACACACACACGTCCAGCTACTTTGTGCTGATTTAACCAAAGAGTGTATACACTACATATAACATCTACTTTAACTGGCTTATAAATGTTACCACAGACAATATCCAGACAAGAAATAGCCTAAAATCCCTTAAAACTGTTTACACACTGTTATTCAAAGCCCAGAGGGCCCCACTCTATGCCTTATCCCAGTCGTAACAGCTATGCTCATTTAAGGAAAAGAAACAGTACCAACAATAAAACAACTTCGAATTTTGTCCATGTCTTTAAACATTTGCATGTGCACACCACTTTTTATTTCTAAACTCTTTGCATACAGCTATGACCCCGATACCCAATTCCTTTGAAATACTGAAATATATATTTCTTTTATTTCAACTTCTCTTTTATCACCCCCTCTTTATTTTTACGAAAAGGTGCGGCTCTACTTACAAAGCAGACTTTTAAGAGAACTATCGACCATCGAAACTGTAGAAGGGACGCAGAAGTTAAACCGAACGACGTACAGAGAAACGCAGGCGCAGGCTGATCTGCGCTGCTTTTGTAATGTTTGACACTAACCTGTCACAAACTGACCCAATAAGCTTTCATACCAAGCAGGCAGGTCACATAACGATAAAAGGTTTTCATGTCTGCAATGGTAAATAAGCTCACTTACAGGATGGTGACCCTGGTCAGCTCCTTACTAACTCTATATTCACCGAGTGCAGACAACTCGAAGCAAACCTCCAGGCGCTCTGCTGTCTTGCAGCGAGAACCAGAAAGGGCAAAACCGCAATCAAAGTGGCAGCCGCGGTCCTCAGCGGGGGTTTACTGCGGTCCCCTGCCGAGCCCTGAACAGAAGAGCCCCAGCAGGGGCTACAGGCATTCCGCGGAACCGGCAGCGCCGACGGCGGAGACGGCCCACGGCCGCGGCACGGCCGGCCGACGAGAAACCGCCCCAGCACCCGTTTCTTAAAAAGCGGGCGCCGCACGGAGGCGGGGAGCAAACTTCCCCAGCCGCGGCACGCGTGCCGCCGCACCACCGCGGCTACCCCGTCCCCTTCCAGAAAACTCGCCGCAGCCAGCGAGACGCTCAAGGAAAAATAGGAAATGCAGAAGGAACAAACGGACGTGTCGCGTGGGCGACGGTTATCTCTAGGTAACGGAGCTACATTTATTTAGACAGTTACGAAGCGCGGTATAGGTCGTATTTCAGCATTTTAAAATAGAAAACGGTCATCTCTATTGATCAAGAAAATGAAAATGTTGCCTGAACTGGCAAATTACACTGCAAAACACATGGAAACTGTCATCAAAGCTCATATTCTAAACTCTCGATACAGATACAACCTCAGGAGTAAAATGATCCGGTTCAAACGTACAGATACACTAAGAAACGTGCCAATTTCCAATACCTAAGCCTTCCTTAGAATATGAAGCTTTCATTGCCGTTGCTCGTCACTGCAAATACTGAGACTAGTTAGGTGCTAGCTAGACCATGACCTTATAAAATGGATACTGTGGGAAGACCTTTTCAGGTTACAGGCCCCGTTTTCCACTGAGTCCTGTTACACAACATGTAAATCACCTCCCAAGACTTCTATGCAAACAAAAATATAGACCGTGCTTAAAACACACCACTCTTCAAAATGCCTTCTTAAAAATCACAGGTTTGACCATACGATAATGTTAATTGCCCACTGCCTGATTGACAACTGTGTGCTGATACAACCTTGTCTAACAAAACCCCCTCTGTTTAGCACTTCACGCTCAGATACAAATCCACTTTGAATCAATTTCTAAAAGATAACAATGGAAATTTGGGGCTTGGTAGAGAGATTTGCAGGATACTAAGTAAGTAGCTGCCTAAATATACTACTTAATGCTATGGGATGGATTTCAGAAATGTATGTAAGTTGACAGGAGGCGGGGCGGGGGACAGGGAGAGAGACAGACATGGCCAGCAGGTATTTCTGCAGTGTTAGGCTATTCATGGTATAATGCACATTCATACTGAATTTCAGTAAATAATACCAATCCGATGACATAACAGTATATAAAAGAAAACTTACTGCTGCTTTTGTGGCACTCAAGAGGAAAAAAAAAAAAAAAATTAAAAAATCCTATTCAAAATCATATGCCCAAAAGGAAAGCTGACTGAAAACTATTTTGGTTATATAAATCAAAGTAAGATGCTCCCACTTCAAACAGAGGTCTGCTACCCTGCTAAGAGAACTACTCACTGCTTCCCATGTATATGCACCTAGTGGTTCTTAAGACCCTGGCTTAACACAAAGGCTATTTGTCTTGAGTTAAGCCATCAATATCTTGGGATACTCTAATAAATTAAGGCAGCCAGCAGTGCGAGATAAACAGTGCCCACCGCCCCCATGCTTGGATTCAACACCTAGAACAGATGAAGTTGCATTATACTAAAAAGAAGGGGAAAAAAGTCTCATTCAAATGCACCCTGAAATGTTGACTTTTAAACCTTGAACTTTAAAAAAACCCACACATTGGGTGAGATTGTTCACCGCATCTCTAAGCTCAGTAGCACAAGATACACAGTCCAGAAGGTTGAGGAAGGTTGCTTCAGGGCTTGCTCCTACATTGCCTGTCCTTCCACAGAGCCTCACCTCATGCTGCAGTCTTTCTTTATATCTACCTCACTCCTGCATCTAGCCTTATCACACTTCCTAACACCTATCTTGAAAAAAATCCTTGGCAAGAAGATGCCTTCTAGTGCCTCTCCACTTTAGAGAGCCTGAGAAGGAATAAAGTGAAGATCTCACCGTACATACAGGAGGCAGGCTCATGATCACCACAGTTTAACAAGCTACCGTTTCCAGATTAATACAGCAACTGTGTATGCTCTCAGCCTTTTGAGTATGTGAAGTACCACCCTAAACTCAAATTATCAGAAGTTACTGGAGTTGTGGGAACTACCCTGACAAATATAGTAACTTGCGAGGCCACAGCAACTTGACCAGAAGCAAGAGCTCCATTTCAAAACTGAATTAAAAGCTGTATTTCCTCTCTCCATCATAAACTTTTTATAAATGACTGCTTTGATTAAAAAAAAAAGCAAAACATCAAGCTTCATAAGGTTTTGGTAGGAAAACTTGGTTTGCTTTTCAGGAAATAATTAGTGCCTAGTTAATTTTGCCCCCTCCGCCCCCTTAATTAAATTCCTCTTCCATCCCTCCCACTGCCAGTTTCTTCTTCCCTTTCCTCCTTCAACTCTGTATATGTCAGTATTACTTACCTTCCACTACTCTGATACACATATGTACTTTTTCAGTTACCCATTTTTCTTCATTTCCTAATGTCTAGATTTCTGTTCAGCTGCCTCATTGCTGTCTGCTTTAGACCTCCTCCCCTCTTTAAGTTGCTTTGGACAGGTACCACTGCTTCCAAACACAGCAGCTAGACTGCCACCTTTTTACTCATGTACAATTGCTTTTTCAGGTTTCCAAGGTGTTTCTCTGCACTATACTTAACAGGTGCGAGAGAATGACAATTCTCTTTGCTAATGGTCTACCAACCAGAGTTTTGGAAGAACTGTGACACCTCTTGACATCAAAAATTTAAAATATTATTAAAATTTCTTTGAATAAAAAAAGTCCTTTATTCCCAATATGCACTGAAACCTATCCAGTCCCTTTGAAAAATCTTTAGAACTGAAACAGTGTTTAAAAACTGCTTTTTAAGAGAGACACTCCTACTATTTCATAATTCCTTTGTTTTTTGTAGTGTAAGTTACGGAGCTGAGTAAGATTTCTTCAGGGACACTATGGATTAATAATAGATGCAGAAGAAGAGCAGAGCTGGTGAGTGCATTCACACCCTCCTAAGCCTCACTGGATGTGAAAGTGTTTCTAAACAGCATATTCTGGAATGCTGACACGACTCCATACACTACAGGCTCATTTGAAAAGGCAGGTTTTAAAGCTTTTATACTACTGCTACCAAAATGTCTGTTACATTTGAAGCACTTCCAATGCAATTTCAATTCCGGAAGCTCACAAGGTGTGATCTTCAGCGCAAGTGGAGTTTTCAGCTGGAACAATTAATAAAAGAGCTGTGAACTATGGTAGGGGTGATTTTGGCGGGGTGGGGGACTGGGGGGCTTTATAGCTTGTGTTAGAGCTGTCTAGTACTTTGGAGACCAGCAGGAGCAGTACTGACCTTCATGGGACGATGTGCTATCCTGGGTAAAACAATACTGGACTTCATTTAGCTTTCTGGTATATATAGTGAAGTCTGCAGTATATGAAGCAGCATGCTGCATTTGCTAACCATTTAAATAAGCATGAGCCCAAATACGCTCCTGCGCAGGACGGGTGGCAATCCTGGATGTTTCTTGATTCTACCCTGCTTCAAGCATTACCAGGTGTTCTGTTCTGTCAATAGGTAAGATGTTCTAGAGCAAAATAACTACCAGACCTGGACTTATTTTATGTTACAAATAGGTGTGGTGCTCCAGAAATACTCACATCTTGCCTTTTAAGAAGAAACAAGAAGAATGCAGCTTTTGGGAGGGAATAAAAAAAAGTGAAAAATATTTTCTCTTTTCTATAGTCTAAACTCAGCTTGATGACCAGAATTTTCACTTTTCTTCCTTCTGAGGACATAATCTATTTCTTTTCTCTGGCCACTTTGCTTCACTTAAAACCAGTTATTCTCCTGGCAATAAAGCAGAGCACTCATGGTAGAAGACAAGGCAGATGAAGTAAAAATACATGGCATGCTTTTTCAGGTTAAAAAAAAACCCACGCTATTAATTAGATTATAAAATCCAAGGTTGTACATACGGAATAGCAAAATTAAAGTGAGCTGGAATATCTGAAAGCATGCATGTTTACCTGTATTTCTTTCTACTAAAATTACCTGGACACTATAGTAAATCGAAGTACCTGAGTTAATTCGGGTGATTGATTATTCAATACTCACAGCACAAAAATTAATATAATTTGTTTCTTTCTGCATAAGATTACATAAGAAACTGCATAAAAGTTACGTTATTACACTGTATAGATGTGCATAGACACAAACGCGCACCTTCAAGTGAACTCAAACCCAGCAGCTCTTCAGCAGTAACCTTCTGAGGTTAACATGGTACAAGTTAAAGCAAAGCCAAGTAGTTAAGCAACGCTGCAAATAACTTCCAATAGTTTCCTATTTTTTCCATCTTCCTGTAAACCTTTTCAATAGTTTCTACAGAAATATCATTGGATCAGAAGAGACAACTGCTCACAAAAATGCCTCTTTGCCCACTAAAGGATGATTCATAATACAAAGAAGCTGCAGAAGTTAGGTTCAAATTAGTTTGTGTACACCATTTTGAAAGAGGATCTATGCAATCCTCAGTCACAGGGCTTACTAGTGTACTCTTCTGGCTTTGTATAGTTAGACGAATTCATCAAGTATATATATTGCTGGTTTAAATGCAGTTAAACTCATTTGAACAAATAACGTGGCTAATTACATCAAGTTTTTACTGTGTAGCCTTCTGGAAGTAGCCATAAGGGGTTAACATTTCTTAAATTAATAAACACAATTATTTTTAAGTTACGGATAAATAATTGTTTCCTTAAATAGTGATCTCTTCTTTGTGTTATTTTAGATATTTCAACTGACCATTGCCAGAGTCTCTGTGCATCTTATCAAAAACCTGAGGGATGATAGAACAAATTAAGCACATATTGAGACTTCCTGCAAGGTAACAACTTGATAAAAATACTACTTATAGCCTGTAGTTCCCCTATGCAGCCCCAGTGGGTAAGTTACTGAAAAAACTAGCAGAAGGCCTGTACATGTGTGCATGCAGATGTGTAGACACAAATATAAAATATGTCTACCAGAGAACTGTAAAGCAAAATAATATTAAAAACCAGAAAATTATTTTTTAAAGCAAATGTTCCCTTATAGCCATTATCACAATACCCCAGATATACTTTAATCATTGCACAATAAAACTTGTGCTTCACTCAGACTGGTTAACAGAAAACTTGGAGCAGCAGACATTAGCAGTGCAGGTCGAGCTATTCAGAGCATATGTCCAAGTTCCCACATTCAAAATGCAAACATTATAACGTTAGATGCATACCGTTGAATATATTCAATTATTTTAGCTATTACATGACTCAGGAAACTACATATGACAGTAAGGATTACCCTGTATTTCTGTACTTTTAAAGTATGTAAAATAGACAGAGTGACAACACAGTGTAATTACCTATATTCTAATCAGATATGCCTTTAAAAATATCAACATTTCTGACTGTATATACAAAATCGAATATCGGCAGTTTCAGGCAACTAACACAATCATGTGTTGGATATTAAAATCAGACGTTAGAATTTAGAGCTAAATCTGAAGGTATCTTATTAATTTTCTCCTCTATTATTCAGTAATTTCACATAATCATTGCCAAGGTTATTAAAAACAAACAAAAAAAAAAACACTGGCTGTATTTATTCCAATATAATTTTAGAAGAAGAAAGGAATTGTTTGCTGTAAATAATTGTATAGGGGCATGAACAGGGCAGGCCCCATCTCTTTAGAACTCTGATTTTTTTTTTTTCAGAGGTTCAATTTCTTTGAATTCAGAGGCCTGTACTTTGTGCCAGTCCTGTGAACAGATCTACGTCTCCTGACTTACAGTTTTTTGATACTGCATGAAGGAACAATGTATAAGAAAAATATCAGGCTGGAGGGTGAACTGGATTTCACATAAAAGAAAGAGGTAAGGGGAATATAGGAAGTATGAAGTTGTGATTTTGCAAAGAAATGTTAGAGGACTGAAAGTGCAACAGAAAAATAACAGTAGGTTCTTGAAGATAAATACGAAAATAAAACACAGCAAGGAGGACCAGCCCATGGCACAGTCCGAGTGAAGCTGTTCTTGATATTACTACACAAATTCACTGAGTAGGTTTGACTGAAGTAGTTGAAGTCAAGAGAAGTCACTCCACGGACATCAGTAGGCTTCATTCAGGCCACTACGTGCAGTCCTTCTGATCCCTCTTCCTTTCATCTAGGCTGAGAATCCTCCCCATTTCACTGAACCGTGCCGTCTCCCATTTCTCTAAGAATCTGTGTCTGTACCCACCCCCCAGAGTTTTTTTTAACCAGCCACATCTATGCCTGCCTCAAACCAATAAAATTTATAGAGCCTCTGCACCCTTCTCATAATGGGCAGGAACAAAGCCCATCGAGTATATTAGTGCTAATGGGAAAGCAGTGGATTGAGGAGAGGCTCAGGAACTCTGGGACCATTAGAGTAATTGCAAGCAGTGAAAACATACACACACAGCTAAAACATAAGGGAAATTATTTACTTTTGCTTATTTAAGCTGTGCATAGGGAGTACGAAGCTTTTTCATGCAAATTATTTACAGCCCAAATATAGCATAAGGCACGTTAAACATTGAAGCACAGGTCCAAATTTTATTATCTAGTGCTCAGACCTCATGGCTAGTCAGAGTATTTGCTAACAGAACGTTTTCAAAAGCAAACTCTGCCCTCGTGGAGCCTGCCATTACTGGATTTAAGTATTTACTATGCTTTGAACTACTCCTTTAACTTTTTTTTTTTTTCCTGGTGCATATGTGACAATGTTGACAGGAGTTTCTATCAGTTCAGGATACTAACTAGAGAGACTAAAATATTATCAGGCTATGTTGGCCAAATGTTTGAAAGCAAGAAATCTCCCATTGCTTCAATTTCCTTCAAATACTTAATATTTTCCTTTGGGGAAGTAACTTGTGTTTTATCATAATGATTTCTATTTGCTTCTGGAGCATGAGTCATGCTCTTTAATTATTTTCAGTTGATTGTGTAATTATTAGTGAGAACGGGGTTTGGCTAGTCTTTATTCAGTTTGGGTTTTTTTAATAAGAATTTCTGCTTACCTTCAGGTGAAGTACCTGGCTTTTGAGAAAACGCTGAGCTTATTTTACTCTTCTTGCTGCTGTTGCTGTTGACAGACAAGGTGGACTGAATTTTTCTGTGCATTTTTTCTGAAACAGGAGCCGAAAGTTTTCTGTTGTCTGCAGGCGCGTGTTTGACCCCATTGTGAATTCCACTTCCATTACTCAGACCCACGTGGCCGTTTTGGATTTTGCCACTTTCTTCCTCACCCCTTTCCAATGCTGAAGTATTCGGCTGCGGCAAACGTTGAGGTTGTGCTTAAAATGAAAGAAAGAAAGGGTTAATTTAAATTGTAAATTGATAACTGAACACTTTAGGCTAGACTGGGAATGCAACTTTCATTGCTCTTATTGATCTAAGAATAGACTGAAAAGTTAACATTCCCCCATCAAAACAAGAAAGCAAAAAATATCTCTAGGTTAAAACCAATCATTAGGTATTCAGAAAGCACCTCATGTCTGCACGAGGCCTAGATTCCCCATTCGGCACTGCATGGAAGGTTTGCAAGGCTTTGTGAATTACCCAGAGAGAAAGAGTAAGGGAAGCAATTTGAAGAAGGAAAAAATCGAGAATGGGAGAAGAAGTAGCAAAACGGAGATAAACTTGGGTTAAGGGAGCCAAATGAAGAGTGGGAGAAAAAGGTATGGGAAGGAAGATACAGACTGCAGTAACAGAAGTAAAGCCAACCTGCCAGTCTTCAGAAAATAACCTGAGTGACATGGTAGGGGGCCCCCGACACTCAGCCACCACAGACCAGTATATTAGAGAAGAACAGGAGCACCCAGGTAACTAACAACACTGTGAGCTTAAATTCCTAAAGATCGTGAATTGCTGGGAAGAACAAAATCAATCGAAATCTGGTTTTGCGGAGGAGGTGATCCAGTAACCAGAAGGAACACACATTCAAACACCACACAGCTGTGGCAAGCCAGAGTGTCCCCCCCTCCTCCATATTCCTTAATTCAGAACCACAATTTTTAAAATGGATGTAATGGGCCAGTTCAGTCTTTAATGGCAACAAACTGAAACGGTCAAAGGAAAAAAATACAAAACCTGTCAAGGCAGGAATCTGCTGTGCCCTGGTTAAGACTCCAAGAGTACATGTTATATACCCATTGTAATGAAAGGGCCTGAAACTTGACCATTCCTTGCTGAGCTACTGTATCATAAAGGAGCGGGTTTTTAATAACATGGAAAATACATTGTCTATGTATTTAAAATCTGTATCTAAACAAAAGAAAAGATGCAGGGTTTTGGTTTTTTTTAATGTAAAGCTTTGTAATAAAACAAGTGGTTTCCAATTAAAGATTCTTACTTAGGGAAAAAAGGAGACTTCTTGGAAAACTAATTAAACTATACACATAGTAACACAACAAGATTTCATAATCAAAAAGCATCAGCCCAATCACCTCTCTTAATCAAAACACTACTGTATCACGCTTGGACATAAAGAGGTTTTCAGACAGCCCAATCTTCAACTATTTATAAATCTAACATCAGGGGAAAAGCCCAGATTCTACTGAACACTCAACTGAAGAGAGATTAGACAGTGCCAGTGGTAAAGAAAAACAGTGCTGCAGTTCATTCTCTTTTCAGATGATTCACATCCATTTTCAGATGATTTCACAGTACAGCTTCGTACGTAGATTACACTGTGTCTAAGATAACAATACGTATAGATAATTATAGTTAGCTTCCTCTAAAAGAAACATCTCCACTGATCACTTCAGGTACAAGTTACCAAACTTTCGGACAAACACTACTGGGACACACAGACCAACATGTTCTCTAAAAAGACTCTCAGTTCTGAATTTGCCTAACAAACCCTCAATGCTTCCTCTTTATCAAGGACACTGATAGCATTCTCAGATTGCTTCCTCCAACTATCATAAACTTGTCCAGATTAAACTTCAGACAAATCTTAAACTTTAAGTCCTGGTCACGTTCACAGGCAAAAAGAGATACTTTTCTTAATAGTTTAAATATGAACTGGTTCATTTTTTCTTACCATTTGATTTTTTTAGTCACAGCAACTAAGACTTTAAGAAGATACCCTAGACTGCCCACATCTGTCTAGGTCAGAGTAACCCTGACTGAACCCGCTTTCCAAAAGTGATAATTTTGTGTTGCAGGAAAGAAAGGGAGGGCTGAGGGAAACATTGGTGCTTTAGCCTCCCCAAAGATGCTGCAGGGAAGACAAAGACCATTCCCTTCCATTACCAGCACCAACTGCTCACAAACCTCCAAGCCAACAGAGCAGGAGCACAACACTATCTTGACACCTGAACGACTGTTGCCCAAAAAGTTTTTCATTGGCGATATTGAAACTCCTTCTCCTTTCAAATTTGCAGTAGTGTTTGCAAAACCTATGAACAGAACCGTAAGCAAGGCACTTTCTTCCCTCTGGAATTCAATTTGTGGTATATATTCTGTTAACATTTCCAGACTTTTGTAAAGGCCCCAAAAGAAATTTTTAGGGAGTTTTCTCCTACCTGAATAGGATTCATTAGAAGTATACTACCAGGAACCCTTTGTGTACACCATCTTTCTACGTATGTGCAAAACTAATTTTGTTAAAAATCAAAAGCTATTCCGTCCAATTTAAAAATAGTCAATGTAGACCTAACCACAGTCAAAAATAAACTTTAGCAACATCAAGAGTCAAAATTTTAGTCTCAAAAGTTCAGTGCTCATACCCACAGCTCCCCATAGCTTTATTTTCATTATCCCACTCAAATGTAAATTGTACTATTACAATGTTTTTCTCATTCCATGTAACAATGTTTCCTCACACAGCGCTCCCTATGATTCCCAACTGTGGAGTGATACAGTTGCACCAATAACCTAGAATTACTGGGGAGGCAGTTAACTTTCCTCAATAAATAAATGCAATAGACTATACTAAAAATTCTGTATGTCTGGACATGTAAGGTTCTAAAATTGACAGTTATGACCTTTTCCAAGCCAGCTAAATTGGTGGTGGCAGCTTATAATTGTTTGTGTATTTTTGGTGCTTTGCTACAATATAAAAACTTGACAAATTATCCAAAATTCAATCTTCAAAATTAGGTGTGTTTCTGTCAAACTGTGGGTGAATGGAAAGTCTTGAGAAATCTAAACAGTTATATGCTTTTGCTTTTATTATTATTTTTACTAAGAGTTTGGGGAGGTTTTTGGTGTTTTGGGGTTTTTTAAAATTTTTTTATTAAATAATCCTGTTCCCAAAGTACTCTTACTCCAGTCTTTTAGCATTAACATACAACTTTTTAGCTGACTGGCTTTACAGTATTCACATGTGATACGCAGGTCAAATCAAAATGAAATAAAACCCCAAATGGATTAGTTATCTCAATTTAAATTTATTTTAACTTTATTGATAATTTTGCACCAGGGAGACTTGAATCTTATGGTTAAAACACACTTGAAACCAATTAGGAACCATATGACCGCATTCTAGCATAAAGAACAAAAGCAATTGACAGTTCCAAGATTAAGCCACAACCACTCAGTTTAAAACAGAAATATTTTTACCTTATTTTTTAAAGGTTGTGTATATCTTAAAAAAAAAAAAAGGTGTAATATGGGGAACGACACAATGCTTCTTAAAACACAGTGATACCCAGGGACTCTCACTCTCTCTTTAATGATCCACTGCTCTCATTCAGCTGTCTTTCTTTTTTCAAATCTTTACATATGTGACAGCTCTCAAAAGTAGACCATAGACCATCTGGCATTTTCAGAGGTGTAACTTGTGCAAATTCAGCTCTACTGGGAACACAATGCTATCTTCTGCCTGCGTTATAAAAGATACAATAGAATGTAGAACTTATGAGTTGTTTTGAATTATTCATTTTTTGCCTGTATATTCAAGAAATTTTACAAACTCTGCATTTTGTACTACATAATCACATGCGTTAAAGGTACAAAGAAACTTTTTGACACCTCTTTTCTACAGAAAGATGGCATTTTGTTTGATATGTGAACATTCAGCGCCTGTTATATCATTCTAAACAGGCCGTGTGCTGCTACAAAAGATCCCATTTTACACTCTATGTATGAGCAAAAATTTTATTCTTGATATTCAGTAACTAATGCAATACACATCAAAATTTCAAATGTGAGTTGGATGAACATTCAACATCTTCAAATCAGGATGGCACTGGTCACTTACTACATGTTGAAGATTTTTTAAAAAAATAATTCCTCACACAACATAGAAATATTGTCATTTCAAACATCCACAATGAATAGTTTCAAATGTCCTAAGAAACAGTGTGCTTTTTAGGTTAATATGTTTTTAATCTTTAGCAAAACCAGTAGATTTAAGTCAATATTTTATACAGTGCTAACACTAGTGGATTTTCAATAAGAATGATAAATATTGGATTAATGATTCAATAGACTGAATCTTTTTTGATAGAAAACTAGCAGATAATGTAGCTAGTAATAACTATACATGAATCTGCTGCCTGTGGAAAAGCAATAAAAAGGCAATATATTGCTATAGCATATAATCTATTAGCGTGTTTCACTGCTTCCTTGTCATTGGTTTCCTTGCAAAGTGGGCCTTAATACAATAACTTCTGCTGTTATTTAACTGGCTTTACATAATAATTTAATTGTGAGGTTACTATCTGGTGAATAAATATTCGAGTACTAAACATTTACTATGGTTTTGATGGTTTTGAAGTAACTACGCACGTTCTCATTCAGACTGGAAAATCCTTAGCACAGTTTAAATGAGTATACACCTATATATGCAGCCTGACAATACATAGTTTACACCTTGCAAAATAACAGCTATTCTTAGGAGAAAAATCCTGATGCATGCATTCAACAGAAAAATGCATGTCAACACAGGGAAACTCTCAACCAAAAGAGGACAGTCTAAGCTATCATTAGGGATTTTAGACAAAACACAAAAACAAACATACACGGAATACAGACTCCTCGGAGTCAAAGTGAATCAAAAGAAAACATCAGGAGGGAGGGAAGAATTGAGATAGCTAATTAGTAGCCTAATCACATCAAAAGCAATTCCAAGGCCGTTGATACAGATGCCCGTGGAGTTTGCTAGGCTGGCCAATGCCACCGACAGAAAAAATACTTTCCAGTTTACAGCCTGGGTCATCGGACCGCATACCAAGAGAGGTAAGAACACTGTTTTTCTTCGTTTATGACACAATAGTTTATGACATCAGATCAGGCCACCGAAGCCATATTTTTGCAGGTGGACTAGGGAGGAATAAAACACACAACTCCTGGGTGTAAAAAAATGTAACCTTTGGTATTTTCAAATATTGAGAAAATACAAAGTATCATTTCATTTGAAAATATCCTCACCCCTCCTCTGCCTCCCAAAACAGTTGCAACCAGAGTAAGAGGATGAGCTCTTTTGAGGAAATACAGAGGTCCTGCTTGGGTCCATTAATGTTGAAAGCCAAGATCTACATGCTAATTTGAGCTGCAGAAATTCTTTGATCTCAGCGGTAGCTGCTCCTACTCCCTTTGCATGGATCACAGGGAAGAGACCACATGCAAGGGAGGTAAGAATCAGGCCTCTGTTTTTTATCAGTGCTTCTCCGGAACACAGACCTAAGCTTGAGGGGAAAAATAAAGCAGATGACAGATAATCATGGGTTGCACAGTAAAACCAGGGGCTGCCTGGATTCTAGAGTAAAATTAAGGTGATTCCAAATTGCTTCTGGAAAAGACGTAAATTCCTGAAATATAAAAGGCAACATTTCCAACTGACTAGCAAAAAAATCTTACCTTTTCAAAATATTACAAATTGTATGCATTCACATGCTCAATAAGCATAAAATTGCAGTGAAGCTGGGAGAACTCAAATATCTCAATCTCTCCCCCTCCCCACTTCTCTAACTAAAATCCTGACTAGTCTCTACATGGATCTTCAAACTACATCAATAGTTTTCTCTGCCTAGCTATCCAGAACATTAACATTCAGATTACAAGATGTACCTCTGAGTCAACCTGTGAAGTGGCTTTTGTCAGCAATTATTTTTGAATATTTTCTAGGACATAAATAGCATATACTGCAGCTTCCATATCACAGAAGGCATACATTAACTAAATAACAAGGTACCATCAAGGTACAATCTATCTTTTAAAATCAATTTTTTACACTGAATTTTTTATACCATGCTGACTTTACAAGGAAAACAAAGTACCAACTAACAGCATCAACCACCTTTTTAGAATTGCTTCTTGTAAGACATGAGGACATCTTCAAAACGAATACAATATATTATTATGAAACAGGATGTCCTTTGTAATGAAAATACTGTAGTAAAATTGCTGGTACGAGTTTTACAGGACCCACACTGAGAACACTTTGTTAAAATACGTCTGAGAACACATCCAGGGAACACCAGGTATAACAGAAATGGGGCTGGCAGGGGACAAAGGGAAAAGACATTTTATCCCGTCAGCTCTCAGCCAGTGAAGGGCTGACGAGAATGGCAAACGCATGTGTGCATGTGTGTTTATGGGTTGAGAAGGCGACACAAGTGCACAAGAAGGTGCCAAGAGTACTCTTAAATCTGTGCAAAGACACCCGCAGTGCCTTCCTTTGGAAGCACTGCAGGACCTTACACACTGTTTGAAGGGCTGCAGGAACTGTATAAAGATGTCTTTGACATACGCAGAAAGAAGCAGTTACCACAGGGAAGCATGAAAAGGGCTGGTAGCCAGAGGTTTACAAAGTTGATAGGCTTTCCCGCTGAAAATGTGGAGTGAATTTCTTTATTTACAAATCCTCTTTCCTGACATGTTTTTACAAAATGAAGAAATGCCTGCTGATTTTTTTTAATGACAGCAACAGCAAATTTTTAATCATTGCTGAATCGAGTAAATCCTTAACATTTTTAACTACCTATCTTTTAACAATTATCTCAAAATCCAAATATCCTTTTGTCTTCTAATTACCACTATCAGTAAATTCTCTTTCTTTATCATACACAATCTTGCCATCATTAGCAATGTTTTGTGAGACTGCAAATATTGGCATCTACGATAAACTTTGCAGATGATTTGGAAATTCTTGCTAGATCACAATATAGTTAAAAGTAAAGATGATTTACATAATGCAATATTGCTAAGCCACATCTACATGAAGGGGGATATAGTTCTTACTGTAGCATACAAACAACAGTAGCTCGCCGTGAAAAATCCAAGAAAAGAGTCAAACACAAAACAGGACATTATAAGTAACAGGCACCCAGACACCTGGGGAATAAACTTCTATATAAAGCTGTGTTCAAAAGTGGGAAATTTTAGCACAAGCTTTCCACCTGCAACATTTATTTATCCATTTTTCTCCCCATACATTCTGCTACAGGACTGGAAAGAATTGCAGCATATTTGCTCTTATGTTTCATAGCATTACAACCACCTAAAGCAGGTGTAATCACTGCACAGTCATGTGCAATGGCAGGTTAACTCGTGGTCACCATTCCAACATTCCGTGGGCATATTTATGGTGGTTTACACATTAATTACTACTGAAGCTGATTTTTTTTTATATTTAAGGTGAAATGCCTAGTTCTTTCGTCCTATGTTTTCTACATAGATAACTTATTAAGAGGCATCTTACTCTACTTGATTTCATCGTTGTTGTTGTTAAATCTTGCTTTATAATGCACAGTGACTTGTAGAAATTGGTTTGAGAACAAAATAATAAATGCATTAAGAATCAGAGAATTAGGCTTTTTGTTAATTTCTGAAGTGCTGAAAGTGATCTACTTCTCCAACACAAAACACAAATAATCAGTAATTTAATAAATCTGAAGACAGTCCCCCAAACTATAAAGGATACAAAGGGGTGCAAACCCAATACAATCCCATCTCACTGAGCAACAGAATGCTTAGCTTCTGCAGCTCTAATTTTAAATGGAAGGTTAATTAACCACTAGACACAAAAAAGGTAATCCAAGCTGTTGGCATGACAATTACAGCAGTTATGCAATTAGTATCTATTACAACATATGGTTATACCACCGCAGAAAGACACACTGGTGTCCCGTGGAATTTAAGACATTAAGTCAAATATTTGGAACAGTTTTGATGCCCTTCACCATTGTGTTACCTGTTCCCAAATCAAATAATAAACATCAAAGAGAAGCTACAAACAACAGGATATGGCTTGCTGGGTATTGCCTCATAAGCAGCACAGCAGGATGTACCAGAGAAGAGAGATAACCTCAATGTCATTAACAGCTGTAACCTGGGCAAGCGCACAAACAGGTCCTCCTGGCTCCAGCATCTCCTGCTCCCTTCCTCAAAGCCCCAGCTGACAAACTAGACACTGTTTCACTGCACGAAAGAACCTGGGACGGTGAGGCGAATAGCTTCTCAGCCTAGCCCGTTCACCATTTGCCTCCGAGTGAGAAAATACTCAAAGGACAGGCTTATTCTCCACTGACCATATATACTGAGTTTTCAGACAACAAGATTACAGTGTTCAGTTAAACTCATACAAATAAAAAATGTCTGTACTTGGTTTTAAAAAGAATATGAAGCCAAATCCTTGGAATGAGCAATTACCTTAATGTTCACCTTGATTTCTAGTCTTCCACTCACCTAAGTGACATAATTTCAGAAGACTCCAAAAAGTGCTCCACCTCAAGTAGGAATCTGACCCTCTGCTCTCAGTGCTCTTTTGGCATCTCTGTAATTCTAAGTAATACCCAATGCTACTATTAACAAACCTAAGAAGATGCAGAAATAAAAATAGGAGTAAAACCAGAATGACAGCAACAAAGAGACGGTAATGTAAAAAGGCAGCAGGAAAACACAGAATATCAGTACAAAAATAGTAATATATACATTGATAACTGAGTTTCTGATCCCTTTGCTGCACTTATTTTCTCTCTGCTATTCTTTCTCACAACCTAGAGCTACTACTAAGTTTGGCATCAGCTGATATCAAGTACCAGAAAACCAAAGGAAGAAAGAGAGAAAGCACAGCTGCAAGGAAAATGGAACAGGAGAAGCAAATGGGCAGTAACCACGAGGAACAGGCTATAACTCGGGATTTTACATTATTAAAACAATAGTAGGGCAAAAAACATCAAAAGAAAAAAGAGCAGATAGCAACCACCAAGAAGAAGACAGCACTGGAGGGGAAGGAGACAGAAAGGGAAAAAATACATAGTGAGCTGAGCCACTGCAGTCTGTGAGGGCAGAAAAGAATAGGGAAGAAGAAACAAAAAAATTCACAAGTAAAATCCCACTAGAGCCGAAGTATTTGCTACAGATTTTACAAGGAAGAAAAGAATTAAATGACAAATCACTAGTTCATAAGCGATGAAATAAAACTAAGATAAACACATTGTACTTATACAGTGATCTAGCATTGAAGCAATAGTTCCCCTTCTGCTCAAGGTCAGAGAGGCTCCTGGAGCCCAGGCCAAAAATCAGCCACATTCAGCAATTGCAGCATGATGGAAAAATGGAAATTCTGTGTCAGAAAGCAGGGCGAGGACTTGAGGTCCACAACAATAACTCTTCATGACCCAGCCTGTTGTTACTACAGACTGTATAGCTAATAGAGTGATTGTCAGTCAGAGAAAAAAGATATGGAAATGTAGCAGAGAGTGGAACAAGTGTCCATCTACTTTCCGATCCTGAAAAAGCAAAGCATGAGGAGAAAGAGAAGCAACCTATGTCTCTGCATGGACAACATTAAACACACTGAGAAGAACTAGTCTCTGCTATGGATGCCCTTCAGCTACGGGAATTCTCTCAAGACAAGCAGGGTCTAGGAGATGGGCACAGGACCCCCGTCACCGATCCACCTCGTTGCTATGCCCATGGACTGGATGAGTGGGGCTTCGCCATCCCAAAGCACTCCAGGGTCCCCAGGTCACCAAAGGATTTTTGAGTCATACGCAGAAAGTCCAGGCAGAGCTACCACAACCGAAGCTGGCTCTTGGGCTGCTTTATGCTGCTAACGCATCAGTTTGGCATCAGGATGACCCAGAAATGAGAGTTCTTGTTCCTTTTTTGAACTGTTTTGGTGTGCCTTGAAGAGATATGGGACAATCCCACCCAAGATTTTGTGCAAGCTGTACAAATCAGATAACTTGAGAATACACCTTGAAAAGTCCTCTTATCAGAGTCCTTGAAAAACCTAAATTCTCTTTTTTCCTTCCCTAGATTCAAAACTGCAAGCAACCATGGACTAACGGCTGCATCTCTGCATCAGAGCTCACTGTCTTTTCCCTTCCCCACCCCAGGCAGTTTTTAAAGTTTTTTAAACAGGCAGTTTAACTTTGTTTTACACTAAAACAGTAGCTTCATAGGCTGAAGGGAAATGTAACGTTGTATTTCAGAATGTAAAAATTTATCAGCTAAGAGATTTGTGTGTTCAATTCAAAGCTGATGGGCTTAACACGCAATCATTGTCACCAATACTTAGCACAAAGGAAAATGTTTTTTACTTCTTATTTACTGTATTCTACCACAATGATCTAGGAAGTCCTCTTTCTGACTCAGCTGGACAAACCCACCCATCCTGGCCAAGCTTTCATACACGACCTCCATTACATGTATTCAATATAGTAAAAAAAAAAAAAATATGCTAAATGAATTTTTGCCTGCTGCTCACACACACATCCCTTAGAGCAGTGCAAAAGTCAGATTGCTGACCATGCCTGGTGAAGACTGAACTTCCTGTAGAAATTATGCACTTCATTTCCTGAAAGGAAGCAAAGCATAAGCTGCTCAAACAATTCACAAGAAAGCTCTGATATCTGAGCCACACAGTTACAAATCTGTCCTGCTAGAAAAATACAGCATCACATCAGTGACCAACAGCTACAAGCACAAAAATTCAGAGAAACAAACGCATTAAGACAAAGGAGAAAGCACCAGATTATCTGAAGAAACAGGTAAATTGTCTTAACAGGATGAAATTACCTGTAAAGCTTTTTTCTTTCATTCCACAACTGAGCTAAAATTCTGATTCTCCACTCTGTTCATAAACAAGATATAAATCTCTATGAAATCATTGTGCCCAAAAGATTTCAGTGTAATAGAGGCCAGTAGCACCTGCAAGTCCTTACACTGCCGAACTGACTGAACAGAGGCAGAATACTGGTTTTTATCTCTTAACATACAGAAAGGGAGTATTCTTATTTCAGCATGTTTAAAAATATTCAACAATACATATGGAATAATTTTCATTCTCTATTAAAAATATAAAAAATATTTATTTTAACTTATAAAACTACGTAATTTGGCCCACTGAAGTTCCTTTAGTTTACCTTTTGTTTAAAAATACTTCTAAGTAGCATTTAAATTTGGATGAGGCCCATGCTTTGAATCAGTGCTTCTTGCAACAACGATCTTTTTTCTGAAAACCTTTTGTTTTGTCTTATTTAGAAGACATACTTCCTTTTACTTGTGTAGAAAAAGAAAATCGTCCTGTACACTAATCACAATTATGTTTTTTTAAATGGAGTGTAGATACAGCAGTGAAATCTGTGCTATGTGAATGTTATGCATAATACTGAAAAGTGTCCATTTTTACATGTAAAGATGTTTTGTTACAAGATTTTGCAAATAAGGTGAAGGATTTCACAGAAAAGAAACAGCATTTTAAGTGAAAGCATTAGAACTTAGTTACTTTTTTTTTTTCATCCTTTTTGGTCCTTTTACAATTCATGAGCTCTAAAAAGTCACAGCTGAGGCAGCAACCTCCTCCTACCCAAAAAGATCCAAAGTACAGCAGCAACCCTCGTCTCACAGTGGAGCCATGAACTACATCACACGCAAACAACCTTCCTCCACTGCCGACACAAGCCTTCGGCCCCACAAAAGCATTCGTGCCACCAGCAGCACCAGCAGCTCGACCAGGCTGGCGATGGGTGAGCCGAACCGCTGCCTCCGTCCCTTTGTGCTCCGCAGCTGTTCCGTGCTTGGGAAACATCGCAGGCGCACTTCTTGCATTTCTTGGCCCCGAACGAGAAAGCTCTTAGGAAACCATTCAAACAACTGCCAAAAGGACAGAACGACGCTTTTTTTGGATACGTCCTTATCCACTCTACTAAAGATTCGTGCCATCTGCCATTTTATTTGCACTGCTGCCATAGCCCTGCCACTTGATTCCGGCACCCTTTTCTTTCCTGTTCTTTCGGCACAACTAGCTACATTTTATTGTGCCGTAGCAGTTCCTTAGGCTGCTGGAATTAACAACTCACGATGGGAACATCTCCCTACCACCTTATATTTAATGAGTGTTATGCTAATTTAGACATAACTCCTTGCTTCTGTACAGTGCAGTACTGCCAAGCCAAACTACTCAAAAATCATCAATATTTTATTTTTAAATACATCCTTTTTATTGGCATTCTCAATTTTGAGTCTTTAACCTTCAGCTTTTGTCAGTAGCTACAGACGAAGACCAGGTTAGTTTTTTGTCTATTTTATGAAAATTTAAATCTCACATAATCACATGACTCCAGAAGCTAAGATTTTCATAGTGTGTTGTAATATTTAACAGTTGTTTTGGGTTTTTTTCCTGAATGCACAGTATCTTTTCATGATGTTTAATTTACTGTTAATTCTCCAATAGTCAAAACAGTCATTCTAATTGGAAGGTTCATTGCTACTTACAAAATAGCTTAAATGTTGATACCACACAGAAGCTGAAGTGAGCAGGCCTTTATACTGAAGCACTTCAAAAAAATTTCCAGTCAGCCTCTAAGCACAACCTTCCTGTCATTGCTTACAGATGCGTAATTGTAACAGAGAAAGAAGTGGGGAAAGAGGAAAAAGGACTGTTCAAACAAACAACAAAACGAGGGAAAGGGGCGTTAGAGAAAATTATGCAAACAGCAAAGAGAAAAATGGCTTAGACAGAAACTATGATAGCGATGGGTCAGTCTTTTCTCTCTCTTTTTACTTTATAAAATTAATATGGGAAAGAGGATGCAGAGCAATTTATTAAGAATGGGAACAAGCCTTTAGCACTCTTCCAACTTTGACTCCACCACGATAGCCACCGCTTCTCTTTCTATCATATCACCAATCCATATCCTCTACTTTCTTCCAAAAATACCATAATTTCTAAAGCAATTTTTTTTTTAATGATCAAAACTTTGAAGTGCCATTCTGTGCTAGTCATTGTGAAATGGATTTCTAACTCTAAGTTTTGAGAGCAAAGGGGATTACTCTACAGGAACCTTCCCTGTGCTATCAAACAAGTCTTCTCTCCTTTTCCATAAGGACCTGTTCCACAAACATCCAACAAAATATTGATAACAAGACCTAAACTTCTTGCCCTATTCCAGCTATCCCAGCAGAATCCCCGGTGCGGATGCAGACGTGATAACGAATGCAAGCTTTTGCCAGATTATTTTCTGTTGTTGAAGGAGAGAGCATAGCACAGCAAATGAGGTCTCTCTGTTAGGCTGTTCTTCTCACAGAGCTAGAGTAGCAGATGCCCTGTAATACACAAATGGTTAAAGCCAAACAGTGATTTATTTAAAATTAAGATTGAGTTTATCGATTAAATTGTAGGGAAAAGATTCCTCAGGCGTAACACTACTCTACAGATGGGAATCAGAAGATCAAGTGGACAGAGAAGTACGTGAAGTAACAGTCAAAGGAAAGGAACAAGAAGAGGAAGGGAGAAAAAAAGATAACTTTTACTAGAATTCCTCTTTCAAAATGGTGTTGTGCACTGTTTTTTTCCCTTTCATATCTTTCCAAAGTTAAACACTGTCTTATTTGTTGTAAATATAAAACTCACACTAGTTTCAAGTTTCCAAGTCTTGATCCAGCACAGAACAGTTTACAGAATGGCTGTGATGAAGACTGTTACAAAACATGTAGAAGATCTTTATAACTACTTCAGATGCATGAATGTAGACTGCTAGATACGTTATAGAGTGATTAGCGTATGGTGCCACTGAAAGATCTCTTCCCATATAAAAATATTTGTCAATACTGATTTTATGACAGTGACTGATCACTAAAAAGTCAGCACACAGTAAAAAGAATACATATTGAGATAGGGAAATAGTGAGATAAGGAATACTGAATTGTTAAATCAGCTGGTGTAATTTAATAAAATTACATATATGAAAACTACATGTATATTACCCAAAGTTAGCTCTGTATCCTGCCTCACCATCCAAATACTTTTTTGCATCACCTCTGTGAAAAACTCAGTTTGATCATTCAGACAAATGTTTCCAGGCAAGCTGAACCCAAATCTTCTCACCAAAACTTAATGTTTCCTTAATTTTGAAATGCAAGCAAAAAGAGTATTGTTCACTAATCTCCTGTATTTCTGAATTGTACAGCTCTAAAAGATGTTCACTCTGGTTTGACACTGCTCTTATGGCCAATTTTGGTCAGCGTAATAATCTTTCATTGCTTTTCTGTTAAAATGTGAATTTTATTTCAACTTGCAACTTACAGGATGCAGTTAAAATATGCATCTGTCCTAATAAAGATATGGGAAAAGGCACATGCCTTCTAACTGGCTAACAGGTTTTATTTTTGAAGAAAGATGTATTTTAGAGCTACCCAGAGAGAAGGCAGGCTCGCTCCTGCTCTGCCGAGGAACGGGCAAACGCCTTATGCTGTCTCTCAGAGGCAAAAACTTGCCCTGAAGGTCAAATCTGACTCATAGGCCACATATTTTATAGGCTTGTCTAACAGTTTGCTCTACTTGACTTGTCTCAAAAGCAAACTTCATAACATTTTATGCAAACATTATACAACCTTAAGTCTGAGCTGTAAATCAATAAAACTCACTCTAAGCTTGAGGAACTTCTGCAAAAGGAAATAGTCTCTTAGTTGAAATTCTGCTTTAATTAACATTAGCATTGCTAAATCTTACAATTTTCTCTAAACAAGTGTCATAATATTTATAGCTTCAGATTAGAGTAAAAAATTGATAATTGACATACTGCATAGAATTAGAGGGAAGCAGGTTTAAAAGTAAAATTTAAGTCTCTAAGTGTCATGGGTCCAGACACAAAACTCAGAATTTGAAAGCTCTTGTGTTAGAATGCCATGGGTTTGCATTTCATGATCACAAATTTCAAGAGCAGTCTCCATACAAAAACATGTTTCTCACATGCTGGAACACTACAGTTCATTTAAAAATCGTTAGGCTCAGGTGGCAAATAATTCATCATTCTCTTAAATCAAGCCTCAATATTTCTGGAGGCCTACCTCATCAGTATAATGAATTAACAAAACCTGTATTAGAAATAGCCTGAGTGACCACAGCTGTGTGACATTTGAATGTTTTTCAAAGGGATCCTTTGGGTTTGGATCATGAAGAAATTTTTTTAATTTTTTAAATTTTTTAAAGGGAAAACAAAAAACCACCACTGCAACACGCAAATAGGTCATAGGCTCCTATTCTTCCTTGTCCTTTACAAAAATACCTTCAGGGAAAGGTACTTTTGGGTCCTTTTGCACTGCACATACTACCAGAATGCAGAACAAATAAGTAGTATTCAGACCTTTCTTTCCTCTGGATAGCTATATAAGGAAGAAAACTGTTTAACCATAATTACTTAGCTAAGCCTTCTGCTGTGACCATGAGCCCCTCTTCACCTTTAACTTTTTTTATCAGTAAATACAAAATTCAAAAGATTAAAAACTATTTTGGCTTTCTAAATTTTGAAGAATTAATTTAATTATTTTTATGTACACCCAATATACAGTACTACTTTTCAGCTCTATAAACTTATTCCAAGCATTCCACGTGACACATGACAGCAAATATAAAATAAAAAAGAAAAAAACTAAGAGAATTTTTGCCATAGTTTAAGTTCAAGACATTTTTTTGCCAGAAAACAGGTTCCTAAAAGTACAACTTGCATGACAATACTTTAACGCACCTTGTAATTTGGTGTTTTCTTTGCTAAAAATGGCTAACTGAATACCGTTCGTACTGAAAATAGCAGACTGAAACCACACTGACTCATTGGGTTTGTAGTATAATATTTCACATAAAATGCAGTCAGAGTTTTACTACTCTTCCTCTTTAAGGAACCACTACAAATATATTGTACTTTTTCCCCTATAGGAAGAACTAATCAAGAAAAGAATATAAATACTCTTTCCCACCTAGGCATAACAGCACATTAATTCTGAGACAGTACCAGTACAACAAAGGAAAATATTCTGAAATTAAGATACAATTTACTTCAGGCTCAAACACAGCAAGCACAGTAATCTTCACGTTACTTGAAGAATTTCACCTTTGTGTGGTACTGATGATTACTGCCATCCAAACTTCCCCAGCCTCAGACCATAAATTCAGATGATGTTCTGAGAGTCAGAAGTAAGGTAAAACAGAAAATGATAGGCTCCGGGTAATTCTGGCTACCAGTGATATGCAGAATACATGCATCTATCTTGTGGTCATCTGGTGTAGTTTAAAGTTCTCACTGAAGTTTGACTACTGTTCTGTAAATGGATCAAGAACAGCAAGAAGTTTATTTCTCCACATGGAGTCACCACAGAGTATACAAATCCCTCACCTCTCGCACCTCACCATCATTAACTGCATTGCTTCAAAACATTCAACCTCGAGTCAAAGGGAAGATGCTACAGAGAAAACATCTGCATCCCACAGCAGCTCTGTTGACAAGTGAGGGACTACTAACTTCAGCAACACTCGGGTTGCTCCACGGGCGACTTCTGCAAACACCAAAGACCCAGTCTTAAACTCCAAAGATCGTAACTGTAAGGTTACAGCTATATGTGAAAATGTATCTCTGCCCAGGAGAGGGTGAAATGAAAATTAAATGAAAATACTATGGTTGTGCTACAATGAGGTGTGAAAATCCCTGGATGTAAAATTGTCTCCGCTGAGAGTTGTGTTCCCAGAAATTCCTTGGGGAAATCAAAATGGTGAGAAGATGGATAAACTTCCAACAAGAAAAGCCCTAACTTTCTGCAGAAGTCTTCCAGATAGAGACTGCAAAGAGTGCATCACCTTTATGCATTAAAAAAAGGAGGAGGGAAATCTAAACAACGCCAGCTGAATCATCAAGAATCAGGTGAACAGTAGCAAACATAAGCTCCGGTGGCGTATGTGCGCACCAGCTGCAAACTCCAGTTAGTTTATTTGGAATACTGAAAATATTTGGTCTCTTGGTATCCTGATAGCACTGGCTTCTGATTTCTCATTTGTATTCCTCAGCCTACTGCAAGAGCACTAGTATTCATTCTTCTCGGCTTCAACTGGTGCATCACCAGTAGGAGGAAACCCATGGGTCCTTCACAGGTCCTAGTGCTTCTGATGCACAACACACTGGCCAGCCCGTAAGCCAACAGAACTCCAAAATTTTGTTAAACAGCATAATTTTCACTACCACCTTTATGAGATGCTTTATCTTGACTGGCATGAACACTCTGAATATGCTGTACAACTTGCTATACTTAGTTAGCTTTCTTCCAGTTTATAAAATCGAAGTCATATTTCACTATTTAGTGGCTGAAAACTTGCCACAGTGTAACGCGGGTAAGCAGCTATGAAGAAAATTAACTCTTTCCCAGCCAAAAACAGTACAAAACTATTCTAATAAATCACATTTTACCACCTGTGTTGTGCTAATGGAACTAGCTGATGCACAGTATTTTTGAAGAATGTTTCAAAAAATGCGTGTGTTGTCAGCCATGTTACAGCTGGTTGGGAAGAAGTTAAAAACCCATCAGGCTCCTCAATAGGCATGAGAGGAGGTTTTTGAGGACTTTTTTTTTGAGGACTTTTGGAACAGAAGTAGTAAAAGATCTTCTAGGTCGGGGAGAAACAGAAGTAACACAGGCTAGTTCTCTGCTGGGGAGAGGATGAGAAAATCTCTGAGAGAGGAGTTCGCAAGGAGGACCTTCACACCTCCACTACTTCTAGTGGCCAGATTCCTCAAAGATTTATCTTTTTTAAAGAAGGATCTACATATCAAATAGTGCATTCCTGTATTTAAGCACTGAACTGATTAAAGTTTTGGTCAGTCATAGGCTCACACTTTTTTATACCTGAGTATTTTTGGAACATGGTACATAAATCGCTTCTTTAACTAAAAGAATACACCTTTCAGACTCAGCAATTATTTTGAATAATTTCCATTAATCTATTCTGCACGATTTCTGTACTCACACACTCAGTTATGCTGCAGGAAGACCACATCTGTCATACTTTCTAGCTTTGAAGAGAACCGTTTAAATTATCTCAAGCACTCTGCACTATTTTTTGGACAGAATAAACACAATCACCTGAAATCACAATAATTGTAAGATGACTGTGTACCATAAATGATCCAAGAAGATATATTTGGATTTATATAAAACAAAAAGAACAGTTCTAACGGCAGATTTTCTTCTTCTTATTGGGGAAAAAAGTCCCAAACCCAAAGTGCATAATTTAAACTAAGGAAATCACTCACTTACTTAGCCAGAAGGAAAAGCGAATCTCCAGACATTAAAATTAAATAAATAGTCATGTAAAGTAAAAATGTCAACATAAAAATACAGAAAACAAAAATAAAAATATCTAGGTTTATATCTCAATAAAACAAAATGCAATAAAGAAGAATGTAGTAAATAAAATAGTGGGCACAAGAACATGTAAAATTGTTTAATCCCCACAGAATTGAATGAAGCATCCCTTTCTCTGAAGAACCACTCTTATCAGGAGGTTTTTTCATGGAGGAGAAAGAGGCAATTGAAGCTAGGAAATGATGGATAGCAATGACCTTTCTATCTGTAAAACATGGGCATATTTTAGGTATTTAATCTTGAGAATTGGATTATTATTAATCAATTATTCATGACAATTTGAATCTATGGTAGATGTTTTTTGTTTTCTTAAATATCACATAGCTAAGGTCCTGCTTGAGAACTGGAAAGGAGATTAAATCCTCACAAGCAAATAGTGTTCAAGACTGGCATTTTCTTCTCTCCTAAACATTCCTTCCTCTGCATAACAGCACACATTGATGACGACCCAGTACCCTCTGTAAAAATTCTGCCTAAATATTCTGAAATCCACCTTTTTTTTTTTTTTTTTTTTTTTTTAAGGGGGGGGGCGGAAAATCCCCAACCTTTCCCAAAGAACAAAGCGGGGCATTGTGGTAGCACGGAGCAGCAAAAGCTCCTATGGCTTCATTCCTATAGCCACAAGTTTTAACATCCCTGCCGCATGTTTTAACATCCACTCTTCCTCACTTGCCAAAGGTGAATGATAACAGAAGCAGAACATCTCCATTTCAGGCCACCAGATCATACAATGAAAATAAGCAGAAGGCGTTTGCAGATATTTAAAATGCACTGCCGAAGACAGAAAAGCAGATGGAGCTATTCTAAGGCTAAGCTCTTTTCAAAAAGTAGAACCTCTACAGCCTGAAATAAAATACAAAATATGTGCACATCTGTGAAGGGAAAGGAATAGATCTCAACAGTACCTTGAAGAATACCTGAGCTGAAAAATATAGAGGTTATCCCAATTTGGGGGAACTGCTATGGAAAAGAGACTCTCCCTTACTCAGGTTCTAAAACTGAAGGATATGGATAGCAATGGCCACCTTGTGAAGAATAAAGCCAATTTAACACACCTAAAAACACCAACTATTTGGCAGTTCTTCCTGTTATCAAATACTCTGTTAAAAAATGTACACCTTATTTCTAGTCTAACTGAACTTCCAGGTATTACATCTAGCTCTCTCTTTGTCTGCTACAGTTGAAGAATTGTCTTACCAAATTGCCGTTCCTTGTGGTATCATGCTTCTTAGGGACCAGGCAAGCCCCTCTTTACCCTCCTTGTTAACACTAAACAGACTGAATTCCAGGAGTTTTTCCAGAATAAGGCATGTTTTCAACTACTCCAGTCATTCCTGAGATATCTGTGGTTCTCCCCTGACCCTTCTCCAGCTGAACGTGGTACTCCAGTAACAGTTATGCAAGTGCATTAACAATTAATACAGAAGGGTAATATAACCATTTTCTTCTTATTTAGCTCTTCCCTTTTTATATGTCAGCGTACAGTAACCTTTTGACTCTCAAGCTCTCTTCAAAAATGATTAATTCCTTGGTTGAAGCTTCCCATAAGATTACCCATTTACCCTGGGTATTATGAATGTTTTCATTCGGGGAGAGGAGGGATGCTCCAAAGGAGGTGAGGAAAGGGCTAATCTGGGGGAAATATCATCATCTAGAGATTAAAAAAAGAGGGCTTGAGAAAAGGACTGCAAGGGCAGGGCAACGTGAACTGAAAACATCTTACTGTGGAAAACGGGGGCAGCATCTGAGTTTATTGATGTTGCCTGGTAAACTGAGTTCACAAGTGCAAATGAGAAATCATACATAATGAAGTCATTATAGAGTCTCTAACACTGGACTTCGTTGTTGGCGTGCCAATAAAACTGATTAATCTACGTCCATATAACAGCAGGATAAAACAGCTGCAAACAAGGAAAACCTTGGAAATTAAACACTGGAAATATTTATAAAGTGAAAACTAAGGCTAACACCAATGGAGTATGTATCAACTGTGGGGGTGGAAAACAATCTGTATGGGAAAAAAAGAAACTGAATCATTAGGATAGTGGTGAATAGTTGTTAATACCTGAGAAAATTGAAGTATGCCCTGTTTAAAACAATTTAAAGAAACAGTTTTAAAATAGACTGTAATAATCAAAACACTGTTTATTTCTAACCTCAAGCTTCTTTTAATATGCAATATTCTGCAAACTTTAGTCTAGTGGGGTAATAGATCTGGTTGAATCACAGCCATTCTGAGCTACGATACCTGTTATTTAAGATTAAATACCTAAGTAATGCTTGTGATAAACAAGCTTCTCTTTGCTCTACTTGTCCAATTTTTCAAACTTTAGTTACTAGGTCGATCAAGCTGTAAAACCTTTGTAAACTACAAGAAGTACTTGTAATTGAGCCAAACACTGTTCCTCAATTTTTTCAAGTAGAACAGACTTCTCTACTCATAGCCACAGCCCCCAAAAAAGAAGAAAAAGAAGCTCCTTTAATTTCATCTTTTTTGTTTCTTCCATCTAGACAACTTTAACATTAAAGGTTAATAAAAATCATGAATTTGAAACAAAGAGAGGATTGCATCATAGCACCTACTCAAATAAAGCCAATAGTTCCATAAAGCCACTACTATACAAAATTCAATTATTAAGATTAGGAATTTTAGAAACTTCCAGCTTTCAGCTTTCACCTGAACTTGCTTTTCACAAAGTCAGTCAAACGTAAAACTACTAGTGACTCCAGGAGGAGCACAGTTATGCAAACTGGAGCAGTACATTATACCTGTGAATTTTATCCTATCTTTGCCCTTTTCCCTGTTACTTTTTTAATTCAGCAGGAGATAACCCTCCCATTGAAGAGACATATAACTGCATATAACTGTCAAGTCACTTAGCAAGGACTTGCACAATCTGTTGCAATTTCTACTATAAGTTGAAAAAAAATTATCTTTTCCTCTCCCACCTCCCCAGTGCAGCCACTACCATATGTCCTTGCAGTGAATGGAATGGATTAGAGGAGGCACAGCACCACCCGACTGTCCTTGCTCCCTTCCTCCATAGTTCACGCATGCTGCTAACTGCTACGAAATAAATCTGCTTTCCCACCGCTCTGGGCATAAGGAAGCCTCTAGGAAGAGGAAATGAGAAGGAGGCCACTCCAAAAGCTGCAGATGCCATACGCACCTTCCATGTCCTCAACACAAGCACAAAGCAATTGCTTGTCCAGGGACATTTAGGTGTAAAATAATAATCTTTTGGGATTAAGCAAACTCTCAAGCTGTGCAGGACAATTCTCCCTCTTTACAGCCCTTTAAGAATTATTTTTTAATTGTCAGATAAACATCTGACATGCTAAATTCAAGTTTCCTGTAAAGGATCTAGATAACTATTCAATACATTGAGGGTATAAGTATTTACTGGGATTCATTATTTAGAAAAAAGGATTAACCAAGATTTGAAAAGAACTTCTAATGCTAATACAAAGTTCAGGAGAAGTTGATTGTATAGAGAAGATTAAAAAAACACCACAAAACAACCAAAAAAACACCTAAAAAGAAACTACCTCTGGAGGTAACTCCAGAGAATATCACCAGTTATGACAACAGCAGGTTCAGAAATATCAGTTTATCCCACTGCCTACAGCGCAGTACGTATACAGTGTAAAGACAGACTGACCCTGAAGTGTGTGGTCAGACAACGATCTCGGAGAGCTGGAGCACCATTCAGCATTTAGTCCATTTGCTTTCTGAATACACCCTGTAATTAGAGAAGTTTCTCATGCTGCCCCTCCCATGAGCAACTAACGTTCAAGCATTCAAATAATTTTGAAATAGTATTAGCTCTGGCAGTTGACAGAAATATTTTCACCTCAGGAGGGTGCAATTGGAGATGATCTTTTGGACAGCATATGATCTTCAGTTCAAGACAGAAAAATGGGAATAATCTTGCATACCTTTTCATGTTTTAAAGCATCCAGGACATACAGTAGGAATGTGGACTTATAAAAACTAATTAAAAAACCCCACAGATCCATAGTACAGGTCTAAAACCTTGACCTTGTCTTACAGCATTCTTCTAGTTTTCAAAGGAGTAACTGCTTTAGGATTCAAAACTCTACAAACTTACACCTGACCGGTACTCAGTGCATCTGGAAGCAACTCCTCTCAGCATAGTTTACTCTGCCACTTAAAAGTACAACCTGAGAAATTAAGGGTGATGACACCTAGCAGAGTTGCATACTGCAGCTCATGTACCTAAAAAATATACAGATCCCATTATGAATGATAAGAGAAGAGTATAACGTAAAAAGCTTTAAAATGTAGACACTACAGATGTCTATATTATACTTATACCACTCAAATCACACCTTTCTTTGAACTCATTGCTTATGCATGCTGACAGGAGTCACTCAGAAATAAATTCGGTAGATAGGCATTACAGTTGCAACACAATTGCATTTGACACACATTTAACTGAGTCAACAGGCAGTATCCCGCTACACTTTGAAAGCAAGCCTAAATGACAGCAATTTGTTCTGGAAATACTTACTTCTGATGAGGTCACCATCAGTGTGATTTCCCCAGACGGACTGGTCTTGTATCTCTGGTTGTATACTTTGGTTACTGGAAGGCTGTTTTATGTCTTTATCTCCTGCCACAGTATTCTCCTGGTCAGTCTTTTCTAAGTCAAAAGAAATGCGAAGATATTAGTTTCGGTGGTATTTTTCCTCTATGTGAATAAAACTCATCTTTGAAAATTAAAAACAAGAGAGCATAAAATCTAACTTGTCTTAGATTCTCATGTAGTTACCTTTGAAATAATTCCTAATAAAGTTGATTTTTAATTTGTTCTCTTGTCCAGACCAGAATAATTCCTCTTTAAAAACGTCTTTTAGTCATATTGTGTTTAATCACGCAAAATAATACTCGGCAGCTTTTGTAACAGCAATTTACAGTTGAGTTTGTTTATATTTAGTTACCTTCCACAATATTTTCAGATGAAAATTTGAATCGCTTTGTCACACAAAAAAACATTCTTTTTTGCCCATATACATGTGGCCCTGGCATACAAAAGCCACAAAAATGCCACAAAAGTCTGTTCTCTATTATTTACAATTGAACATATAATTATAAGATAAATATTGTTGAAACTTCAAAACTGATTAGTACAGAAATTCAAAAAATTTATTATAACACAATTACCTATTTTTCATTGAAAAAAATAGCCTTTTAAAAGCCATTCCTGAATAGAAGTCAACGTTTAGCCTATGATGAAAGGAAAAATGATTTCTTCTCTTCGAGTAGATACAAGATGCAGGGAAATAACCTTAAGGTTATTTGATGGATTCTTAAGCTTATTTCACAAGATAGTAGATCTTGTTGTTTTGATGATTTCGCCAGTTAACACACGCAGACCTGCATTTTCTCAAACCAAGGTAAGTGACAGCTTTCATTTTCGCTGTCATTAATGTTTCAATTGTCAAATTCGCACACAAAAATCTTTCTGTTCTTGATTGCTACAGGTTTTTCCTACTGGCATTCAAGGAAACATTTCCAAATCTGGAATTACTTTGTTCATTATTCACAGTGACAGATTATCAGTTTATATCACTTACTCAAGGGATCTGTAAAACACTAAATATTTTCAGTCTCAAGTACTTTTTGAGTATACATAAAACATTTAATATTTACAGTAAATCTAAACAAGCAACTGTTGAAAAGTCTGTTAGCTCTATTTATTTGTTTCAAACAAGAACGTGTTTATAAACCACTTATCCCAATGTAATGATACTATATCCTCTAGTAAAGCAATGATTCCAGTCGAGACACAGAAAAAATCACTTATTGCTACTGCGACACATTAAAGGTTAGTTTCTTTATGTAACCAACAGCAGTTTGATTTTAAATCCTAACTTTCTGCCTTTGTTATCCACCCTATTAAACTGAGGCATTGAACATCACTCAAAATAATATATGCTATACTGTATGTATAGTAGCACCTGCCTTCAAGCACTGCTGCTCCCCTTCTATTAATTTCTGCCTCTGAAATGTCTGACCCAGCTGCGTCCATGGTACTTCTCTCTCAGCCCTCCCTCCCATCACCATTTCTTCAAAAACTTGTCAATACTTCCTCAAGCCCATCCTGAAATGAATCATTTCACTGGGATTGGCATAAAGTTACTGAAGTAACTGGGAAGATATCCATTGGCATCCATGAGTTTTGCATCTTGCCCTGATGACTTAATCTCACCTAGATACTCATCCTATACAAAAAAAAACCCAGATTTTTTCAACCCCTTTGACAGACATCAGAATCAAATTATTTCTACCTGATATGTATCAAATACAAATCTGACTGTATTGAAGTCTGATGATTTTGCCTGTGTAGTTAGGTATTAGGTGCAAATGTGTTCCAAAAGTGTTTGAAAAGTGCCATGAAATAGACTGAAAATAAGTAGCGTCCTGGAGAGAGCTAGTGTAAAAGCACTCTGCTTTCCACACAGAGTAAGCTTAAATGAGCTATTTTAAGAGATTTTGCTCTTAAATTACTTTACTGCAGTTAACACCACCAAGATTACAACAGTATCACGCAGCAGCGGTAGGACAAAACTGCAGAGTTACTGTATACAATTTTCTTGTATAGGATACGACTTTGCAGAGGCCTACTATTTCAGGTAGTAAACAATGAATGGCTCTAAGGAAACATCAGTGTTAGTATTATGGGGCCCTCAGTGTTCTAGACTACATTTTTTTCTAACAAATCTGAAGGAGTGCAGAATACAACCAGTCATCATTATTCACAGGGATTTAGTTCTCATTCCTCTGCTTGGTTTTGGTTCAGTATCTTTTTTTTTTACTATGATGTAGGCTGTATGTGTATCTTTCACGTTTACTTTTATTATTCTAGCTGGCTATGGTAAACGGCCAGTCAAAACCATGTTAACAACAGTTAACAAGAAAGAAGTAAGAAAGAGGCACTATTAAAAAGTAAAAAAAAAAAAGTTGCAATTGAACACCAAACAATTTCGATAAGAAGTTTACAACAACCAGCATTGATTGAGTGTCTGTTCTTTGACCTATTGAATTCACATGAAGACCTCCCCACGACTGTGCATAACACAAACCTGCACCCTTAGACACGCATTTGGCACCTCAGTTTGCACTCCAGGATCGCCCACCGGAGCCGTGGATCTCCTGGAGGATGCTGCTCCGTGGGTGCGGTGGGCTGACCGTGGGCAGCAGCCAAGGACCCCCGCGGCAGCTCCCTCCCTCCCTCCCTCCCCAGCCCCTGGCAGGATGAGGGGGGAGAACAGAGAGCACAACTGGGGAACCTCGTGGGTCGAGATATACTTTAATAAGTGAAGGAAAGAGGAAGAAAAAACAAAACAAGGGATGCAAAGGCAATCACTCGCCACCTCCCACAAGCAGACCCATGCCCAAGCCAAGCTCTAAACAACGGCTACCTCTCCCAAAACCTCTTCCCCTCAGCTTTTATTGCTGAGCCCAACATTATATGGAGTGGAATATCCCTCTGGTCAACCGGAGCCAGCTGTCCAGGTTGTGTTCCCTCCTAACCCCCTGCCCACCTCCAGCCCACTCGCTGCAGCAGTAGAGTGGGAAAAGAGAAAAGCTTGACACTGTGCAAGCGCTGCTCAGCAAAAGTCAAACCACTGGTGTGCTATCAACCTTGTTTTAGTCACAAATCCCGAACACAGTACCGCAGGGACTGCTATGAACAAAATTAACTCCATCTGAGCGAGACTTAGTACAAGGGGGCTTTAGAAAAAGTAGACCTTAAGCCATGCTTATTTAAGATTTTTTTCATACATCCCTTATGATGCATCAGAACACTGAAAACAGAAAAATGCTGGTGTCCTGATTATTTGTTTTTTCTTGAATGTGCACCAGGTCTCAGTTTTAGTGCAAAAGAATTTCTTGATTATTCCCTTATAATAAACAGCTGATGATGGAATCATAACTTTTTTTTAATTATTATTCTAGAGGTGCAACTACAACATACCAACTACAACCAATCACTCTTGAAGACAGCCTCAAGACTCCTGGGTCTGTGTCTTGTTGATGCCATTATTTCTGTGTTAGGTCCATAAGAATAGTGCATAAAAGTAGTTTATGAACACATTTATGAGTCCAGTAAGAATTGACGCAAAGACCTTAATCTTCTCTGACGTGCCATGCTTGTGGCACAGCAGCTTTAATAAAGCCTACAGCTGGCACAAATACTAATGGCTGGATCTGGCCATAGACAGGTATGGCTTTTTTCTACCGCATCTTCCAATAAATTTGTAACGCTTCTCTGTTTTATTCAAGCTTAACCTTAAGAATCTTTATGTAATACTTCCTTAGTATTTTAGCTTCTGCTTCCTTTAGTACATCCCTTCCACTCTCATGTGACTAGCCTCCAAAACTGACAGCCAAGAAGAAAAAGAGATGTTCTTCCTAGCTGTTCAAATAATGGAAAGAAAAGACTCATTATGCTCTGAGTCTGGCAGCGCTGAGGTAGAAATCCAACCTCTCTTCAAAACCACAGTAAGTTACTCTAGGTCATGTCACAAAAGCAACATAGTCTTCTTACCTACACGGTTCAGCCCCCAGAACAGCAACGTGTGTGCCTATGCACCCCTCCTAAACTAACAGCAGTCCCTGGGCTGAAGAGCTTCTAGACAGAAGCCCCGCAGGAGTGACACCCACACAGAGTACCCTGTGATTTATCCTGAAGGTAAGCATGGGCACAAACCCCACTTGTGTGGAGATTAATGCAAGCTTAAGGTTTAAATAAGGAAGAGATACAACATGCTGGCAAAGTATAGAATTGAGATGGCAACAGCCCGAACCATATCTGTATTCTGGACAACTGGTGAGCCACTTAGTGAAAAAATTTAAAATTTTAATCACATCTCAAAATCACTGTTTCATGAAATAAGCGAACAGTGAAATCCTATTTTTTTTGTCATTTGAAATTATTAAAGTATACATAAATCACTTTTATAGTATATACATTCATTTTACCATGATCATCTTATATTTGGTTTTAAAATTACACAGCAATACATGTATTTCATAGAATCAAAACTTGTTTTCACCATTGAGACTACTGTAACATTGATTATTAACTGCCGTTTTAGTTTGGAGTATGTGCCTCTGGTTACACACATTGCTTTGCATCGTGACAAATACATTTTACAAGATTCCACCAACAGATAGTGGCAGCAGTCTGGGTCAGCAACAAGGCTACTATTACAATAGCCTTATCAAAAAGAAAATTTAACAAATAGCCAGAACTGTCAAGAAAGACTTATGTATAGTTAGGCAAGAAGGGTATACAAGACAATCTGTCCCAATCCCTTCCAATCCTGTCTTCTGTGCCTTTATAAAGTTGCTGGGATATAGATCAAACTAATTCTTGAAAATTTCTTAGAATATCCCAGTGAAGTATCCCTCTTTTCAGAGCTACATTTATTCTTTCTCTATGATAATGTAGAGCATATTGAGTGGATGTCAAATACATATACAAAACTGATAGAAAATACAAAAATATAGGTAATGCATGTACATTTGCAGGACACACCTCAAAGATCAAGTCTTTCGCAAACAACCAACTTTTTGTTTCCAAGTGCTTGTCCATTTGTTCATTCACACTCCAGCTGCTCCCACACGTCCTGCTATGTCTCTTGAGTTTACTCAGAAATGGGTCTCAGCGTGTTCAAACATGGCATCGTACCTTAATATATCAGTAACTATGTAATATTCAATCTCTGAACACGCAAAACAAAATGGAAACAAGTACCCACATTAAGTGGGTTGCACGTCCTCGGAGTGTGATTGGCAGCTGATTTCTATTCATTAGATAACACATAAGCCTATATACTGACTCGGCCATCTCTTCCAAGTACGCAAACTGTAAGAGTGCTTGACCAGCAACATGACAAACTAGACTTGAGAAACAGGTTTTATAGTTTGCCTATTGACACAGGGGTACGGTGGATGTAAAATGAGTTAAAAAATCCTGTTGCTGCAACGACAGAAGGCTTTGTTGCTAGGACACATTCATTTTCTGTTCACCAACAATGGGGCACACCACACCAAATAACAAGTAAAGCAAAAGCAACTGCTGGGAAAGGCTTCTGGAAACCTGAGAGCATCATTCTCACGGAGGAGAGAGGGACAAGCAGAATGGACTGCCACAGTGGAGTCATTGTGATCTCCAAAAATGCAGAGTCAGGAACAGTCCAACAGTTTTACTGTTTAAGGGCAGAGGAATGATGGAAGCACAGGGCAAATCTTACTTCGGCACCTAAATTTGACCCAGCTGCTGGGATGCAAACATGAATCCTTGGGAGGCCCAAGTTATCCCTGAACAAGCAGACGCAGATTTAAACATACCTGTGCAAAGCTCAAACCATCCCGAATGGAATTTTGTCCTTCAAAGCAAACAGAAATTACAAAAGTGAAAAAAAAGAAACCACCAAAAACCCAAACACAAAAGTAGATCTATGAGGAACAAAAAAGTTGAAGAATGTTTCCAAAAGGAAAGACAACAAAACGGTTCTCTGTCTCAAGCCTACAGCGGTTGCGAGGGATTGAAGAGCATGTGGCAAACACTGCATTTCTAACACTTCCTTTGTTCATTAATATCCTTGCTGGCAAGGAACCACTGAGGATGCTATTTCCTACCAAAAATTCCACTGTTCAAAACAATAACACAAAGGAACCGCAATAATACCAGGTTTCAGAATGCAAGCATTAACAGTAACACCCACCAGCTACTTCATGAAATGCCTAAAACTTTTAGGCATTTCACATAACAAGCAAGTTCAACTGTGCTATTCGTGTAACAGAATGCCCATCCCAGTTCATGATTTGCCTGAAACGATCTCATTGCATTAATGACTGGTTGTACAATCTAATTAATATTGATAATCCACAAATTACAGAGTTGGAAGCCTCCATTTGGATGTTTGATTGCTTTAAAACTAAAATAACTAATTTGTTTTTATTTCATTTCAGTGGCTTTCATTTAAACGTCTCATTGCAACTTTCAATGGCTTCAAAAATGCCACTGAAAAAATCAGTCTCTTAAAATTAGAGCAATTCAACTGAACTTCTTGGAAAGCTCTTACACAGAATTTTCCAGGTGCAAGCTATGGAACAATTATGAATGTACTATACAAGTTTGACAGCCCTGGACAAATTTTAGTTGTGATAAATTAAAAATTAATAGCAATATGCAAATAGGTACTCTGCACTATTTAAAGCATTAAAAAGTTCAAATACATAAGTGAAAACTTCTTTTCACAAATAATCATACTAATTGTCATGCAGTCAGTTATAAATTTATGTGTGTCATTCATCCAACAATGTTTCACATGTGTACAAAACTAGTTTCACATAAGTGCTAAGCAATACTCAGTGGCTATGGCTGTATTAGCAACAGTGTGGGCCAATAAAAATGGGCCCGTACAGTGAAAGAGTTGATTTTAAGGACACATTCCATATTATACATGCTCCAGGGGCTTTCTACTTTGGACTAGCTCTCAGATTTAATCTCAAAGACTGAAGGCTTATTAGTGGCTGGAGTGCATTAGGCACATTCCTGCAGTGCATCTTTCAGATTATTTTGTCCAAAAGGAATCCATTCCAGGTCACTCCCCAGCATCACTCCACAATGCAAACCAAAGCAGGGGCCAACAGGAGATTCACTTCAAAACTGCACTGCTGATCCAAATGAAAACACTAGCATAACACACTCATTGCTGGATGCTACTTATTAGGAAAAAATAAGTGTTCAAAACAAAGAGAAACCTAACTTCTGAGGGCCTGGAATGGAATTTGAGAATTATTCTGATAAAAAATTAGCCTACGAGATGAAACACAAGTATTTCAAGTTTGATGCAAGACCTTTACAGTCAACTCTATGAAATACAAGTCTATCACACCCATGTGGACATGAATCACTTTACTGGAACGGCACGCACGTGAAACTGAAAGCAGAAGTATATTTTTATGACAAACTGGAGTTAGATACTTATGAAAGTTTAGGTATTTTAGTCAGTAACATTCAATAATCACCTCAGTACTAACAGACAGCGACAAAAGAAATTAACACAGATTCACTCAACTCTTGTCAGATTGCAAGTGGGAACACAAATACAGAGGAAGTAGCTGGTAAGTTTGAGCAATCTGAGTGCACTGGTTAACCGTTAAAATAAAAATCCATTACTCATAACACTGAGGCACTGCTGGTAAAGTGCAACAACTATGGTGATAGTAATCGTCGTTGCCTCAAGAATGTCCAAACATTCCCCACAGTAAGTCCTCTGTCACCCCATCTCATCTAGCCAGCACATTCCTTTAGTGCTCCTCATCATGAAAACAGTTAAGCACAGAAAACACGAAGAGGTTTGAGTCACATTCTTGAAAAGGAGCACATGGGTTTTGTACTTTTCTGAATGGAAGTAGGAGTTGCTGAATATGGTTTCTTCAGACACCAAATCAGAACTGCATCTCCATCCAGCAACACTGGCGTGATTTGCACCAGAGAGAATGGTCACTTACAGAACTTGGCCCTTAATATTTCTGCTAGACTCCTCCATCCTCCACCCCCACCCCACTGAAAAAAGATAAATTCTAGTGCACTTCCATCACCTGAAGAGTTATTAGAAAGTGCTTCTAGTTGAAGTGCAATTATCAGTCTCAATTTCATAATAGGTCTTCTATTATTACTATTATTTTATTTATTTTCTTTCTAAATTGAGAATGCTAAATATTATTCACTTGTTATTCTAGGTTACATTTAGTTACCAACAAGCAAACGTAAAAGCATTCCAAATACTTTATGGATGACAGTCCTACATTTTCTAACATGTGGCCTGATTCTCTAAACATAGTTTCGCGTTTGTTGAATTTCTCTCTCATATTCCACGGTTTATTCAAATGCAGAGGATTTAATGAAAAAAGTCTACCCATGGCCCAGGCAATAATCACGACACGAGCTCTAACACATGAAACGTTTTCCTTAAAGCAGAGAGACTAATGGCCACTAATTGTCACACTCCTTGCTTAGGGACATTATTTTGGTACCTACCAATGGAGAAAATACTTGATCACAGCCAAAATGAAGTGGTCTGAGCACAGAGACGACACTATTCACTGACTACGTTACACAGCACACAGGTAGAAGTAGTCCCAATTTGATTCCAAGGCCTGTGGAGCTACAGGAGAAGAGAGACGGCACGACCAGGATCTTGAACAAGGGTGCACGAGTAGAGCTACGCTTTTGGAAGGATGTGGCAAATATTAACTGTATGTTTGCAGAAATTAGGTTAAACCTTTCATCCTGTAGCCTGTGCCTTAGAGCAGCAGACTCGGTTGGCACAGATAATGGTTGAAAGACTGAAATTGAGTATTGACATTGCCACGAAAGAAGATGCTATGATTTCATTTGCTCTCTCTCATAGCACACTAACGGTGGAGGGGCAAAGTCCAATAATCTCACTAATATTTATGCATTTAGTCAAAAATGAACTAACAAGAACAGTGACAGGGGAGATGTTGAAAGAGCGTATTGGTTAAAGTAACACACAAAAATTCTTTTAAGTTGCGAAAGCCAGAGCATGCCACATCTGTAGGCCAAACTATGTCTCAACCCACAGTTCTCACCATGTCCACAACTGATGTATAACCCTGCAATCTGCCTAAACTTTATTACTTTTGTCTGGTTTTTAATTAGGTTGTGGGATAGATGTTTGTTGAACATTTAAAATTCAGTTGAAGTTTCTGTTCCTTTCATGGAAAAATAAAATTCAGCTTCAGCTCCTGAATGTATATGACAGCAAGCAAAAGGAGCACTTTGAAGATCTGGATTTTTTTGGTGATACCTCACAGAACTACAGAAGAGGAGAAGTTTGTTCTCAGGATATAAGGTATCTATACCAGTTAAACAAATAAAGAAAGCACATTAAAGTATGCTGTTACCAATCAAAAATTCTTCCTTACTAGAATGCACTTAAGATGTTATTATACATACAACATAAGCCGTTTTTTCCTGATTAAAAAAATCTTTATTTCTAGGTGGACACAGATTTAAAGTGTCTCACTGTAAATATATGGAGTCATCACATAAATATGATGAAGTGATACTAAGTAAAGTAGTTATCATTTCAAATTATTGCAGATTTTTCCAAATATCTCTAGCCTATTTCCAGAAATAATATGAATTTCAACCACAGCTTTTAAAATTATTGCCAAATTCTAGAGAATTCAGTGTACTTTTGGATGTCCTGGGGATAGTATAGAAAAAGTAGGGGCTACTCAAAGTCCCAGACATATTATCTTAGATCTTTAGTCCTGGAATATCTGGACTACCTTACCCTGTAACCACACACTGCAAAGCTGACAACAGAAATGCTGGAATATAGACTGGAAATGTTATGAACTCACCTCTTCCTCTTTCCACCCCCATTTCCCCAACAGACTTAGGCTAGAAAAAAGCAACAACTAGCCACAGTTATCCTTAAATCTAAGTTCATTAGAATAAAGATTATGTACTTGAAGGATGAATTCTGTAAAAACCCACCCTTGTCTTTCTGTGAACTATAACATATGCTTTAAAATTGAGCGTGTGCCTTGAAAGGTGTGGCCAGTGAGCAAACCTGAAACAGCATGTACCTTACTGATCCCTAAGAAAGTTAACTTTATAATCCTCCACCTCAACAGCTGTGATTGTGTCAGTCAGATTTCCTGCACATAACTTGTCCGTGGACAGGTCAGTATTTGTTTCCTTACCTTCCATAAGAAGAAGAGCACGTACTGAAAATCTTACAAAATGCAATCCCATAAGACTTTACTTCATAGTGAAAACTCAGCTTAAAGGGGCACTGTAAGAGTGAGACCACTTTCCAGCCTAGTGAGTTCACTGACTTACAACTTCAGTAACTTTTATGTATGGCCTACATGCAGGATTTAACCAGTGTGGCCACTTGATCACATGACAGATAAAACCAACACATTGAAAATAAACATGTATCATGGATACTGATGTTTCTGGCAAAAACATGATTCTAACAGTTCAGTTCTGCATGCTTCATCTTCTGTATCTAATCTTTTTCTATTATTATTTTTTACTGTTTAGAAGTTATGAGTCATTCTCTAGGACAAAAAAAAAAAGCCAACAATAAGATAAGTATAAGCCAATTTAATAAGTCTCCCTGCCAGAACATTTTTTACTTAGCTACGGATACTTTCTGGTTTCTCAAATGAGTCTTCAGCTTTGATTTCACATAGCTATTGATTTTCCAAGTTACAAAACCAAGACTGCATCTTTAATCCACAGTTGCACAACTGTGTTACCAGGCTCTGCTCCAGTTAACCAGTTATGAATAAAGTTACAGTTTTTGAACAAGCTTATTTGTCTGTTCCTTCAGAGACTTTTTAAACTCCTGTCAGAATTCTGGAAAACAAAGCTGTAGCTGTAAACAGAAAAAAAAAAAAAAAATTAAGTCTCATCTTCACAGACCAGGACTCAGGAGGCAAACACACTCCCTATTTTGAGGATAACCTGCAAGACACCTTGTCAAACTTCCCCACGTGAAGGTGATCAGAATGCCAATGTATTTTGTGCAAATGCAAATAAGGCATAACTTAAAAGAAACTCTCTTTAAGATGAATGTACTTTTAAACAACCTTTTGAACAGCTGATATGGAACAAGTTAATACTCCCAGAAACGCGTTTTAGCTGCAGCATCAGAGTAATCTAAGAAAGAAACAGCAAAGTGACCTCCAACCTGAACAACGCTCCTGGATCAACCTTTCCCAACTTACTGCAAGACCTGGAACGAGAGCTTTACAGGAAGGAGCTTCTAAACACAAACACAAACCTGAGGAAGAAGCCAGCGATTTTTAAGGAGCAGCATGTGCCTCGGAACGACTGCAGTTTTTCAAGTACTGAGAACCGGTGCTGACAACAGTGCATCTTCGGGTTTTTTTGCATTTTCTACATAGGAACTTCTGCTTAAAACAATAACGAGGTGGAAGCGAAAGCGTTACAGAGCCACAGCGACTAGGGGAGGTCGGGGGAGGGGAAAGAGAAAAGGGGTCAAAACCCACAAAACAAGTCAGTAAACGCATGGTTCACATAACAGGCGCAACAATTACAGAGGAACTTTAAAGCAACTCACCTCGAGGGAGAGAGATCAAAGCGCTGCTTTCCGCCGGAGCTTGCTCTGGCCCTTCAGGCCCCGGAGGAAGAGGTTCCCTCACTTGGGACATCTGCCAGCTCTCACCGAGTCACAGAGAGCCTGCACCCCCCCTCCGACCAAAACTAACACGCCGCCCTGAAGGAACAACCAAACGAAAGGGCTCGTTAACGCGCTTCACGCACAAAACTCGCGGCCCGGGGCGGGGGGCCGAGAGGGGCTTGAGAGGAGGGACAGCAACGAACCGCCGGCAACTTGGCGGCGGGCGCGCCGTACCGACCCCGCCGCCAGCACCCGCGGGGCCCGAGGGGGGCGGCGGCCGCGGGGCGGGGGCGGCGGCGGGCCCTCAGCCGGGCGCCCGCGGGGGGTGCCCGGGGCGGGGAGGGAGGGAAGGGGAGGGAGGGCCCCGTTCGTCCGCCCGCCCGCCCGCCCGCCCGCCCGCGGAGCCGGCCGGCAGCGCGGCGCGCCCTACCTCCGCATTTCCTCCCGCTCCGCCGCGGGCGCCCGGCCCTCCTCAGACGCCGATCCGTCTCCCCCGGCGGCGCCCGCCTGCCCGCCCGCCTGCCCGCCTGCCCGCCTGCCTCTTCCCGCCGCCCGCGGGCCTTCCCCACACACACCACCCCCCCCCCCCCCGGCTCCCGCCCGCGGGCCTTCCCCACACACACCCCCCCGGCTCCCTCCCTCCCGCCCGCCACAGCCAGTGGCACTCGCCCCCCGCTGTCCCCCCGCCGCCACAGTCACTCCTTCTCCATCATTTCCGGACAATGAAACATCCCACTGCGGCGGGCGGGCGGGCGGGCTGGTGCAGGTCCTGCCGCCCGTCAGCCGCCGGCTGGGCCGGGCCGGGCCGGGCCGGGGGCGGTGGGGACGGCGACGGAGGGACGGGTGGCTAGCGGGGCGCCTCGCTGTCCGTCCGTCCGTCCCCCAGCCTCCAACCGGGCCTCCAGCCACGGAAATTCCCCCAGGAGGCTGAAAGCCGTCAAGCAGAAATAGGGAAGAAGGGGGGAGAAAAGGAAAAAAAAAAAAGGCAATGTGAAAGGGAGGCTTTCATGCCTGGACCGGGCTCGCAGCTGTAGCAGCGGGGCAGGGGCACTTTGAGGGGTGCAGCCGCTGGCTGAGAAGTTGCCGGCTGTGGGGATCGCTGGCCTTCCACCCGTTGAGCGGGCAGGTGAAACGGCGTGGACCCCCACGCGTGTCCCCCCGGCCCTTCCACCCCTCTGCAAGGCCGGGTCGAACACAGCCTGACCCTCTCCGTAACCCTACCTGGTAACACACGGACACGTCTAGAAAAGGGACTTTAAAGCGGGCGCACACGAATACTCAAAGGAAGAGGAGGGATAGGAGCATTTTTCAGAAGTAAAACCCTGCAGTGCAAACTGCTTCCTCCAGTGCCAGCTGCCAAGCGGGGTTACCCGTGCTTTCTCTACAGGGGAAATACATTTCTTTCCCATGGCACAGATCGATTTGGTCGTCAGCCTTGCGCCCTGTGCTTGCCCACACCGTGGAGTACCGCAGTTAGTGCTCGCGTGTGGGCCAGTGTCCATAAGCTACATGATTTAACCTTCCTTACGCTATCGCAGTGTATGTCACCTTTCTCTGTCAAACTGTGTCCATGTTTGAACTGTAACTTCCTTAAAACTTACAAGCAGATTTTTTACTACGGTTTAGTAAATATACTTTACTATTACGTCTCATTACAGTCTGCAGCCAGGTATTTTTGGGGAAACAAAAGCACGAAGACAAAGTAGCCAAGTTACAGACTATCTACGTCCTACCATAAGACTGTAACTGATGGATATTTATTCTGATACCGTAAATGCTAAGGAATACACTCAGGTATTAAAAGTTCACTTCTATAAAGTTTAGCATGTCCCTGCAAGGCTTGCAGACCAACCAGGACAGAGTGTAAGTACCTGAGCAGGAGCAAGTTCTTTATGAGACTGCCCACGCTTCAAGGCCTCCTCTTATTTGAGAAGCCATCGATAATTTTGCAGTGCTGTATAGCTTTATTATTGGTCATTGTTGGTGCAAAATTGAACAGTGTGATGAAAGGTGCATGTACTTCCCTCTGAGAAAGACAATCATTTTTAAGTGAAGTATTTCAGTAACCTAAGACGTTCTTTGGTACAACATAATCTTTCTTTAAACTTTTCCATGACAAAATGGGAAAAAAATGTTTTATGCGGGGAAGAAGCTATGTAAAAAATCCATTTTGGGCACACAAAATTATTATCATACTGCATAATAATAACATTGGTCTCAATATCTACACTTTTCATCTACGAAAACATTGCATAACTTTCCATAGTTCCTTCTCGCTTTGCTGTCCTGGGGTCAGAGCCACTGAGACATAAGGTAGAATGACTTACCTCAAACTCCTAAGTGAGTCAGTAGCAGTAGAGAGGTTATGACTCATACTCAACATACAAGCTTGTGTTTTTCCCTCTGAAACTGGAAACATATTGAAAACAGTGGGAGGAGCAATAATTTAGCCAACCACACCCTGCCTTCAAAATATTTCATTGGATAATTACTGCCTATGAAGAGCAGATACCATCCAGGGTTGGTATTTGGGGTGTTTTTTTTAAGCTTATCTATGAAACCCACACGGTAAACTCCACAGCACTCAGTTTATCTCCTTAAAAAAGTTGATGGGATGAGCTCACCCTGCCGAGCTTCAACTCTGTAGCAGCCTGCATAGAGTTTAAAACAACTAAATGAATGGAAGAGGATCTTCCGCTGATATCGCAACTGATGCAGTGGGAGATAACCCTAAGCAAAATCAGATTAAAAAAAGGTAAGAAAATTCAATACACCAAAAGCACAATTCACTGAAATAGCACATTAAAAATATTGTGCAATACATAATACACTACCTACCAAAGACTGTGATGAGTGTAAAAAGATGAATCCAGATGTGACCACTGTTAATGAAATACCACAGATAAGCAAAGTTCATTGGCATAAGCCAACCGTACAGCACTTCCTGACAGTACAACATCGTTCTAACAAATACACAGCTAATCTAAAATAATTGCTTTATTACTTTCCTTGAAAATATGTATCATTCTAAAATGTTATTGAAAATTCTCAGGAAGTGGGCAGTTCAGACATTAACATCAGCAGCCTTTCAGGTGGGCTACACATATGAGATATGCTGTCTCTTACTACAGCAACTGAGTTATAGGCTGTTGCATGTATGTACTCCAATACACTCTTCTATTGCTAGATCATAAAATTCAGGTATGGTCTTCTAGACAATTAATGGCAGATTTGGGGACGGCTGCAAAGAGAAGCTCAAAACACTTGTAAAGTGGTAAGTATAGTTTGTAGTAGTAAGTATAGTTTGTAGGCAGGTAAAAATTTCCTGAAAGAAAAAAAAAAACAAAAAACAAAAAAACCAAAACCCCAAAACAAAACAAGATTTTTTTTCCCTATTAAAAGTTTGTGTAAAACAGATTCCTGTCAGAAGTGCACAAAATGCAGAATATAATCCTATGTCTTCACAGCAAAATTGGTCATCACCATTTTCTAATCTGAGGTCCTACCCAAGCCATACGATAGATGTTACCTCCAGCCAAAATGGACCTGTCACTGAATGAAAGTGGTTTAGAAAGACACAAGTTGTTTATTTAAAGTAAACCCATGATATCCCAAAATGAACTGCTGCAAAGGTTATTTACTTACATTATTAAAGACTCGAGCTATATTTCTAGCTTGAATTTTCCAAGACAAACTTTTAGTCTTTGAGGTTTTTTGGATATCTGATAGTTTCTTGTGAAGGAAGTGTTGGATAGCAGAGTTGCTTACCTCAACAATACTGTAGAAAATTTGTACATAGCTCTTCAAATAAAAAATATTTTATTAAAAATATCACTGCTTACACAGTGAAGTGATCAATAACTATTACTTATGGATCAATGCAGGTGTAGGTACCCACATTTTCTCCCCATCCTAACACTTACCTTTCCCTCCTCAAGGCTGCTCTTTAACTGATGCTGACTTCCTTCCATGAGCAGGAACAGAGGGAACTGGAAATATTTTATGTCCCTGGATTGCTTAAATGTTCCTGAAAGATGGACAATAATATTTAGTAAATCTTTTTGTTATTGATTGCTTGTACTTAAGTACCTGTGAGTTAAAGTTATCCTTCTGCTATGTACAAGAACATGATTTTCAACTTCGTAATATGCATTTTTAACCTATGTGTATTACTCTAAGCTTCATAGCTCTTTTCAGTATGAGGATTGTGGCAGGGTCTCTGTCCTAAGTATTTTATAGTGCGGCAACGCTGAAATGGGAAGGCTGTTATAGTTAAAAGGGCTAACTAAAAGACTTGCAGTTAAAACCAAATTGTATTATAAAATAAGAGTCAAGCTTACAAATTGTTGGGCTTTTTAAAATTTAGATCAAAAGCAGAAATACATGCAGTATATGCATAAATGCACAGTAAAAGGGAACTTGAAGGCCAGTACCATGCCTGGTTTGGAGTATTTTTGGTTCCTGGTGTTCACGGCCTGACCGGTGTAGTACCCTTCTCCAAAACATCCTGTTTAAAGCCATGTAGATTGTCAGGTGCCAGAACAGAGCTGGATGCAGCTGTGTTGTAGGTGAGGATTTGTACTCTATAAAACATAAACACCGAAGTGCTGTCGGGTTGACGGTGCCTTAGACACCAGCTGGTCCTAACAGAGCAACCAACCCCTTCTAGTCCAAGGAAATCCACCTCCAAGGAGAGCAAACATAGAAATAAATAAACAGTGGGATGCCTAAAATGAAATTAGAGACATGCAGATTTAACTCCTTCCATAACCAGAAATGGAATAAAGAAATGCATTCTCATTTAGAGAAGCAATTGGTTCCAGTAATGCTGTACATTGCCTTGGGAGCAAGAAGAAGTCTTTCTACCATAAATTATTCTTGCCCAGGTTTGATGTTTTTCTGCCACGGGATGCACTCCACAGTAGGGAGAAAGGGAATATGAGGTTTAATGACTGCTTTGTGCTGGCTCGAGCTGGCAATTAAGAATTGAACTCAGTGTAAACATGGATTTAAAATATGAAAAGGTATTTTTCTTCATTTTGTTTTCCTGTTTATAGTCAGTACAACAGCATAAGAAATATTTTGTTTCTGTAAAATATTTTCTAACACAGATGGCAAAGATTTCATGAAAATTGATAAATTCCGTAGTAAAACAAAATAAAATATTCTGAGGTGAATTATTTCTGATCTAACTCCAATGAAGTCCAAGGAGTTGCATGAAGATGAATTCAGCTCAACAAGCTTTATCCTACCTAGGACAAAACACGTCACATGGCATGGTTTATGGTAGTTTCAGCTATTCCTTAGCAAGCTCAAGCAAGTAGCTCACTCAAGCAGGTAATAGATCTCACATGAAAAAGTAACAGATCATATATTGAGGCATGCAAAATGACGTTTCATCACAACAAAATGTCAACTAGTAATTCATTGCATTCCTACAAATAAGTCAAGAAGAAATATTCAGTATTCAATTACAACTAAGTGTGCTGGATTGCAACACTTAATTTATTTGCATATATTCCCCTCAGTTATTCAGCTTTTCACTTTGCAGTTAATATTGCACCTTAATAAAAAACTTATTTAGGACTTCAGAAGAAACTTGAAATTCAGCAGAAATGAGTGTTTCAAATTCTGTACTGATATTTTAATGCATTCAAGATTATTTGGAACTTGCCTTGACATTAAAGATCATCTCAGCAAAGACAAATGATGGACAACAGCATCTTTTGAATTAAGGGGGCAGGAAGTTTCAGGGAATTATTGATTAAAAAAGTGTGGCTAACTGAACACAGAATATTGTAACATGAACTTTATAGAGAGTTAGTAAACTTAGAATAACTTAATGAATTTATCTAACCACTTAGTCATAATAATCCTAGAGGCTGTGTTTATAGCAAGCAAAAAAAAAACTAAGCCAAATATTTCTGTTGCTTTTGAGGTTAACAAGGCTCCTTTTGCTTCTGCAACCAGAGCAGTATCTGGATCTGGCATTATTCTACATTAGTATTTTACACACATTCCTTACAATTGTGAGTATTCATGAAATTTACATTATCTTTTCTCAGCAGTATCAAACTAATTGCCAATATCAAATGACGTTTGCAAAAATACCGTATGTAAAATAAAAAATATTTCCATATGAAAAGAATACCTAGTCAATCCTTCCCAAAAATGTTAAAATGAAAAATACTAAAACAATCATATTATACAAATAGAATAAATAATGCAGTGGAACAGTAGACTATATGTTATATTGCTGTGTGAGATCATGTTATCACATCCAGAGCTCCATAAAAATTTAGTTAATTTTGTGCATCTTCAATAAGAGTTCATCGTGCACGGTACAGTTGCTCCTTTTGAGCTGCCAGAGAGTACACTATGAATAAGTATTAAAAATATTGTGCATTCTGTGTTATATTTTCGTAATATAGAATGCTCTTAGTTACATATTGTGTATTATTCCTAATACATATTCAGAGCATATATTGTAACAAACAGCTCCTTTGGAACCACTAACATGTATGCTGTGAATGTGTATTAACAGCAGAATGCATTTGCATATTATGAGTCCATAATACTGAATGCACAATCAAATCTTTGATAAAAAGTCATTGCTAGACAGACAAGCAGAAGTTATTTTCTCATGCTTCTCACTCACAACTGTGCCATCTTGCACAGTCATTTCTCACCCATATCTTTACAACTCACAAAGAAAAAAAAAAAATCCAATACTGCAACAGTTCTGTGAATTATAGTTTTCTGGAAATAAAATATTTCATGAAGTCTTTTTTTGCTCTCTTTTTGTTCTATCTCATAATCAATACTTTCTTTAATTGCCTGAATATATCGTCCTGGTTTTTCATTTCGGCATGCATATAAATGACTGGAATGAGGTCTTAGCATCAAATGTTCATTTGGATATTATATGTAAAATATAGGTCATAGGAAAAACAAACATAAAAATAAACTTTAGTCAGTTCTACGAGTATTTTTAACTATCATGGTTTTGTTTGTTTGTATATTTGCCTAGATTAAGGGGGGGGGGCAGAGTTGCCAGCCAGGAACATACAATTCTCTAGATGGGACAGAACTAAAATTACAAAATAACATTACAAAATAACATGATTACAAAACTTGATTTGGATCAAAAAATTATTGTTTTTTTTCTACATGGGCAGATGAGCATCCTGGCAACCCATGCAAGTAAAGATGGAAAAAGGCACTGTTACTTGTCTAAAACAGGGAATTAAAGAAAAATAGTTTTCTGCCTCCATTTCTTGCTTAGCTAAATGAAAGTAATGCACATCTTGGGTCCAGGTCTGATATAGTTCTGTGTCTTTGATCCCAGGATGAGAAGTTTCCCCAGGAAGCAAAAGAAAAACTAAGGACAACTTGGCTTTTGCCCAGTTCCCTTCCTCATCCTATAGACTTGCTGGAATAACTAGAAAGACACAAGAGGAAATTACCTTTGCCATTTCAAGGACTGCGTAGTGACCATACTGACTATTAGTTTTAAAATACTCAGTTGTATTATTTTAATAAGCAGTACTGAAAGGTATTTTATAGTTCTGATATCACCGCAGAGACATTAACTCCAAAAAGTATTCAGATAAGCATTCTGGCAATTAACGGTGAGTATAAACTACCAACTATACAAGAACCAAATATTTATGCGTGACTATTATAATACCTCAGCTAAAATATTAATAAAATCTGAAAACACAAATTAGATTTGAAGGGTCCCCCATATAGCTGGTACTTTTGGATCACGTATATGAGGATGCAGTCCTGCCCACTGAATGATGAACACGATTATATTCTCCATTAATATGTGTAATATCTGCCACATATCAGAGAGAGAGAGAGTGTGTGTGTGTGGACATAAAGTCACTGGAATTTTAGTGTTTTTCCTTTAAAAGAAATGGTTACATTTTAGTTTAGTGAGGAAGGCTATTACACTGTACAAATTCCTTCATTTCTCTTTTCCTTTTTCTGTGGTTTATTTCAAACATTTTCAAGTATTAATGAAAATGCTGTAAAAGTCATAATGTTAAAGGATGATTTTATTTAACATTGTTTTACATTATAAGAGCAATAAACAGGCTTTTGTAAACTTATACGAGCAGTTATTTTGAGGTCAGAGCTGGTTTTTTTTCTGTTATGATTGTAAATAAAAGTAAGATAGTTTGTACTCCATTATTTTATAATTCTAACCTACTAGCTGCTCTCTCTCAGAGATTGTTCCAAGGTAAAAATGCCAGCAGTCTGTAAATTACCTTGATCATCAGTGATCAACAAAAACAAGTTAAATACTTTTCTGTGGTTTTCCAAAGTGAGCTTTACATCTTCTCAACAAATTATTTGGATTTTCAATTTAATACTCTTTATTGTAATAAAAGTAAAGTTCTGATAACCACGATCTACAGCCAAGTAAAATTTGAGCAACTGTGATGTGGGTGCTTTCACTGTAGATTCTCTCATGTTCCAGTCCTGGATCTCTGACCAGTTCCCTGATTTTTGCCCTACTTCATTATGTTAGTAAAATTTTTTTTTTTTTAAAGTCAGATTTTTTAATGTAGTAGTGGTAAACCAGTCCTGAGTTTGATCCAATACTCTCCAGAGTCTAGTTAAGCTTTTGAGCACACTTTTATTGTGGGCTTCAAGAAGATTTGACACCTGGTTTTGGGGGTAAAAGGTATACTTTTAGTTAGTTTACACCATAAATGTAATGAAGGAGTAAATCAAAAGAGTAGCACAAATGCTACTGCCGTTTTTTCTCGTATGTGTCACTTGTGGCAGGGACAGGAGGCATCCTAGCCCACTCCATTTTTCCCCACCTCAGCATTGGTCTGTTGTGAGGCTGGGAGTGGGAATGCTCCTCCTACGGTCACTCTACATTCACAGCCCAAAACAATTAATGCTTACCAGAATTGTATCTATCTTGCCTCTTTGTATTACCATACAAAATTTAGAAAAGGGTTATTGAAGTGCTCTCTCAAAACACCATAGCATCACCAAGGTCTTATTTTCTTGAGGAAAAAAATACAATTTACATCTGGAAATTTATGTGAAGGAGCACGCAAGGCCTATATTCAATAAGTATCTCCTTCTGCCTGCCATTGTAATGGGATCAAATATGCTAAGAATTACAAAAAACATCTTAACTAATTTGTGACAATGTGAAAATTATGCAAGTTATGCTGTAAAAGCTTGGTGCCATATATGAAGAATTAGTACAAAAAGCCTAAATCTTCAGAAACCTCTAAGTTATCAGCCATTCAATTTTCTTTTTATAAAACTGTAGCTGGAAAAGACAAAACATGAGGGTAAGTAGAAACGCAACGGTATGCTATTTTTTCCAGTTTTAATACCAAAAAAGAACTTTCTCTTATAACATCCACAGCTTCTAATGTCTTGTCACACTTTAAATTCTTCTCCTTTACGAGATTTGTTATGGAATGAGGAGTGGTGAATAGCACCAACAAGCTCTCATGGCAAAGGAGACAGTATAATACTTTTTAAAATAAAGCAGAAGATATTTGATCTCATTTTTTCAGTGTAAATGAGTGAACTTGGGAACAATTAGGTGACTTTGGCCTCCCATTGGTGCAAACAATATCAGAATCTTGACCCATGGATACAGCAATCTGTAAAATATTGCATTCATTTGCTCTGCAGTTTGCAGGGAAATACACAATTTGGGAATTTGGTAAATAAAGCAAAGGTTTTAGAAATACACAACAGATTTCTGTACACATACATTAATGTTTGTCTAAGTATCTGTCTAGACACCCATAGTTAACTACACTCACAATGTGCATGTGTAAAGGATATGCTACAGTAGACCATGAGATTATACATTTATCCTCATTTGTGAAGGTGGATGCCTAGAACTCATGAATGGAAAAAGATACGTTATAAAGTATTTAATCCTAATCAATATTTATTAAAGGAGACAAAGTAACAGTAAGGCAAACCTACAGTACTTCAGAAAAAAAGCAGCAAGCTGGATTTCTTATCTTGCAACAGTTAATGAAGTTTTATGATTTATTTTAACCCTGAAGTGGGTTTTAAAAAACCCTAATTATATTAATATACTAAAAGAAATACAATTGTCACTTAGTTTCATTAAGCATGACAGGTGACAGTTCCAAAGATAAATGCTGAAACTTGTGAAAATTTCAAGTTCAGGTTGAAGTGACAATAATATGGTAGCAATGGGATGGAATTGTGCTGCTCACTGCATTAATCAATACTACAATTTATTTTTGAATGTATAAAGAATGTTTAATTTCATTAATTTATGACTAGGTTCTTTCTACTTAAGTCTTCCTTTCAGTCTTTGGATTTTGGTTTCATTTTTAAAAATTCTGGCTATTTATAAATCCACAGCCAATCTCGTAAAACATCACTTTTGGGAGAGAATCAGTTTTCTGCATGCCATGTGCAATTTGGGAGATTGATAATATAACTAAATCAATTAAAGGGGCTGTGGCTCTATTAAGACCGGAAAAGTTGTACTGTTGTCACCTGTGCTATACTCTGTGCAAAATCAAAAGATTTAAATTTTTTCAGTTTATGATATGTCACTCATCTTTGCAAACCACAGGCTACACCTGCAATCCCTTAGCAAAACATAGCTTTTTTTATTTCCAGTTGTGAATACATACACTACTGTACCAAGTCACCGTTATATTTAGATTAGCAGAGCCTGTATCATAGTGTCACAGATCTGAAGCTCTTGAACTGGGACTGAGAGGATACTACCATAAAATATTTTCATTACAACTTTATGATTCAAAACACAAACACACGCACACGCGCCCACTGTGCTGCCATGCACAGACGGGGTTTGCTTATGTTGTACTTTGTGATAGCCCACATAGTTGAGTTTTAGTACTTTAGGATAAGTGAGCAGTTAAAAACTTTAATTTCTAATGCAGTTAATGAGCAGTGGTAAGGTGTGTGTACAGTAGACAATTATGGACAGCTATCAATCAGCAAGAATGCTTACAGCCCTAGAATAAGCAAATACTTGGACTATGTTCTTTAAGTATCGATAAATAACTTAGAGATGGTAATTGATACATAAGTTTAAACTTCAGGAATGACAATAATGAAACCATTTAAGCAATCTCCTTCACAGTACTATAAAATCAATATGTGAAGGGTTTCTGGAGCAAACCTCTAGCTCTGGTTTGGCATACAAAACCCTTTCCAAGTAAAAATACAGGCAGTACCGAGGCTCAGACAGTACTGAAAACTACCTCTGTCAACAGGTCCAAGCTTGTCTTTGACACCATCAGGGACAAGAAATAACATAAACATTTTCACATTGAATGTAAATAAATATATTAAGCATAAATGACCATGAACCTGTTAGTAGCTTTCTCTGCTAATATCATGTATTTCTGTTCTCTGCATGTTGTATAAGCTTTAAGTTATGGACTTGCAACTTATATTGCTCTTTACATCTCCTGTACATCTGGCTCATTATTCTCATGACCTACCAAAATTCACATATAAATGCATAATGTCTCTTAAACTTATTAATCCAGTTTGATTAAGAGACAATGTTCATAGTGGAGGAGTATATGAGGCAATTTATGGCTTTTGAGGGTGATTAAATGCTGAAGTAGAGCCGAGGCATTTGATAATCACAAGAGCTATTTATTGCTGGAATATTCCAGCCACATGAACGTTTTTCCCATCAGCCAGTAAGAGAAGCACATTTAGCAAACAACATTAAAAAGACAGATTTTTCTAGGTAAATGAAGGTTTGAAATTCTGTATGTGACTGCAGTTGAGAGCCCCCGCTCATGTCCCATGAAGGGCAGGTATAGGTAAAGCGTATATAGAATTCAGAAGGAGTCTGTTCCTCTCCCTAAGAGCAGGGCTAAGGACAAATAATTGCATGAGGGAGTTACCTGTGTAGAAACTGAGGGCTGAGACTGAAGTGTGAACATACGTGATTTGAGTTAGGATTTATGACTCATTTTTATATTGCTACTGTAAATGAGTAACAGTTATCATCTGCCAAACTGGCCTGTTAGCACATGTCGGAAACAAGTCCGGAGTGGCTGCAATTCTCTGATCTCATGGGAACAGGCCTGTTTCATTTATACCTCAAAAAATATAAATGAAGTAAGGAATGACACCTTAGGAAGAGGTCAGTACAGAATTAGGAGAAGGGAGGTTCTGGTGGAAAACCCTCATAGAGCTTGGAGAGGAAGTAGGAATTGAGGGTTTGGGGAACTTTTTTTTTTTTTTTTTTTTTTTTTAGTTAATGCTGTAAGTCACAAGTAAAAGACCAATGCAGGGATACTACTTCATATTCATTTAGACAGTGAATACCGAGAGACTCAAATCATTCACACATCCCATACAGTAGTCTGCTATATGCAAAAGAGCCATGTTCGGTTATTTTATTTTTTTAGAAAGAAGGTGTTACTGGTACTCATGTAAAAACCAGGTAACATCTTCTGCAGCTGAACTACTAAACCCAAGAATGTTAGGCTGTAATCTGGTGACTTCCAGAACTGGGGAAACCAATCTGTTCGCACCCAGTGACATTTCTGATCATCATTCTCCTTCGTCCTATTGCTCTGAACTCGTATGCATCAGTCTAAAGCTGTATAAAATTCAACCCTCTTTTCATTTAGTGGAAACAAAGGAGGAAGGTGGAGGGAAGATGCCAAGGAGTTGAGCAGGCAGGTTTGGAGAGTCTGTCCAAGCAGACTGCACAGAAAGCAGGTAATTTGCTTCCACTGGCAAGCTGGCGCTTCCTTAACCGTTAGTCAGAAAAGAAATACGACGTGTTTGTCCTTCTCACTGACCGTTATGAGGAAAAAGAAAAGAAGGCCTCATTTGCCCCAGCAGTTTTCTGTCTTCAGCTTTCTGACGTTCTCGCTCTGTGTCCACTAGCAATGATTCACAGAGATAAAAGGGAGGAAACCCGAACTGGTGAACATACCTAATAGTCTTTTTTAACAACATCCTGGCAAGGGCTGGAGACTATTACTGCACAGTAAAATACATGAGTACTTTTTTTTTTTACGGTTCCTAGATGTCTAATTTCAATGTCTAGTTTCTTCTCCCTAGGTAATTTCAGAAGGGAGAGAGGAAGGAGGTAGGAACACTGAGGAGCACAGTGTTGCAGGGGGGCACTGATTTTCACTCCCCTTTGCTCACAGGAGCCCTATAACTCCCATTACACACATGGTCTCACGTGGCGAGAGGGCAGAACCGAGGAACCGCGGTGCTGAGTCACTCCGGAGACTCCCCTAGAGCAGTCTGTCTCAGAGAGCAGGCAACAGCAGGTATTTCAGGGAAAAGTACAAGAAGTGAGTAATAAAAGTGTGGAATAATTCCTTCACATCTACACATGATGGGATCTTATACTAATTTGCAAAGAGCTGCTTTTTCTTTACCTCAGACATCAGACTTTGTCCATGCAAGAGACCATCCCTACGCATAAATGGTTTATACAACTCAATCATTACATTCTGTTCTTCACAAAGAAATGTATAAAATCTCACTCTAATGTAAGGAGGGATTCTATCTTTTTCTCTAAAAATCACTCAAACCTCAAACTGAATACTGTGTCAGTGCATCCAAATTCTGAGTCCCAGCCGTGTTTCTTTAAACACAGTTTCTTCTGCATCTAACCATTGCCTTTTTTTTTTTTTTTCAATGCAGGAAACCTCAACACTTTTCTGAAATCTACCACAAACTTTCACTGTGTCTACAAGCAAAGCACTTAATCTTTGCATGCCTTATTTTTATTACCTATGAAATAAGAATGGCACTATTTGCTTCCCAGGAAGGTTATATTCACCTGAGATGCTGGGATGGCAGGTACCAATGAATTCCAAGCGGTAATTCTTTGTTAAAAGTCTCAAGACAAGAATTTGGAAAATCGGCAAATACACCTGTCAATCGTCTCCCCCAGGACCATGTCAGGAGGCTCCATTAGGAGTTACCATTACCAGATTTTCAGTCTTGCCCGACTATCAGCATTCGAGTTTGGCCTATCTCACCTGTGGTATTATTGACAGAGATGGCTTTACCCGCTTTCGCTTTCCTCAGGCAGTCAGAAAGGATGTGATGACAAAATAAGAGCTACCACCGAGATAGCAGGGTAGTTATCTCTGAAAGCATACTGGGCCACAGTTTCAGAACAATCCCACAACACTATTTAGAAGTTGACTGTCTTCTTGTTAAGGACATAACAAATCAGTTTGTTCATTCTTGGGATGATAATGCCGTTTCACTGAAGTACAACTGAGTTCCTTTTCCATTTTCTGTGTGCAGCAAAAAAACCCATAACAATACTGTTGAGCCTTCTGAAATGAATACCTCTTGAAGCAATAAAGCTGTTAAAGGAAAAAATGGTTTCTGGGCACCAGGGCTATGTGTTTAAGGATCTGAACTTTCTTAATGCCTAAAACCTGGAAAAAAAGTCCAGAAAGGACACCCAATTAGAAGGATATTGACTCATCCTGACAAAGAAGGGGGGGAGGGAGAAAGGGAGGAATGAGGAAGAGATCAAGGCTCACAACAAAAGACCTATTCATTTATAACAGCTTGGCTGTGGAACTGTTCCAGCATGCTTAAAAATACTTTATCCATTAGTTGGGAACTATTTTCTAAATGACAACTCACTGCCCACATCTGACCACAACCAGCTCCCTTTTCACATTGAACGTAGCGAGGTTCACGTTGTCAAAAGCAGCTTGCCACCTCTTCTGGACGTTGTAGGGGGTGAAGCAGAGTAAAGCAGAGGTGCCCTGTGCAAAACAAAAATCCCTGACCTCCAGCCTATAAAGAGTGGAAGTACCACGCCGTTCAGTTCCTCCCAGGCTATTTTAAGAAAAGAGGACAAACGGATACAACATTTAACCAGAGTTCTCCTCACACAAAAAAGAGGAAGAGCATTTTAGGTTATTGAGTTATTAAAAATAAGATCATTTAATACCTCAGTATATGAGCTCAACAATAGTCCTTAGCAATTTTATATGAGGCTGCTTTAGGTTAAGCTCTGATCACACACCCGAATAAAATCATCAAACATATATCACCAATGTTCCTACGTATTAGCCAACAGATAAACATTTTTAATTACACATACTATATACTTGTTGAACAGCAGGACTTTTTTAATCAGATGATTCTCTCCCAGAAACACTTCCTCCTCAGCTATAAAGTGGTATAGCTGGAACTATTAATATTTTATGCTGGGGACTGTGAATACAACTTCATATAAAAGCTTTTCTTTATCTGAAATGTGTCTGTTGCTGTAAAGTTGGCATTTCTACCTCTTCCCAGTATTTTGTTGCATATGCTTTCAGAGCTTAGTTTGAGGAAAATGAATGTCTGGTTTAATGTGTGTTTATTTCTCTTGACACATACGTTGCATCCTTATGTTAGTTTGCATTGAGACTCTGGAGAAGATTCTGGGAGAATATTGTGCAGTTGATCTTCTCATCAAAGTATCAGCTTTTCTAAACGTGTCACTCAGCTACAGCAAAAAGTACTCTATATTACAATATATGCTATCTGATTCACCTTCTTACAGGGATCATCTTTGTAACCTTTTCTCATGTGGATATTCTTAATAACACCAGCCCTATGTAAATGCAAAAAGACTACATCTGTATCTACAGCATCTGTTTAAAGTAAAAATGCAGTGAACAAATGCTTAAGTTCTTAAAACAAAGTATTCAATAATTTATATTTGGGGGTTAGATTTCAGAGATAGAGCAACAAGGTTTGTAAGAATTCCTTGCTTTCTTTTCTTAGTTTAGTTGATTACTTTCAAGCTAGGATAGGGAAGCGGTGATGAAAGTTGGCATTGTAAATAAATATTCATATGTGTCCAGTTGCTCACGAACATGGTTGTATTGTACAGAACTCAGTGAGTGTACAATAGCTGCCTTTTAACTTCCTGAGACATAATAGCTCTTAACTGAGGTTTGCAGGTACCTTGAAATATTTATGAATAATACAATACAGATTCTAAAATATATCTATCGCCTTCTATGAATACTGGAACATTGTAGCCTATCTCTGAAGAGGGCCTAAGAAAAATGGCAGGGCAAGATCAAACATTTGTTTACAACTCACCTCCAACAAAATATAATTTTACTTTAGCTGACCTTTAAGTAGATGTAACAATTACGTGATGAAGTAAACCACAAGCCAAATAGAGAAACAGAGACCACAGGTCACACAATCCAAAATGTACGAGAAACAAAATCTGGTTATGGTTTTATCATGAGAAGCGCTATCTTTTATGTGCAATCCTGGACTTGTAAATGTGTCTAATTTAACGGGGAAATGTATCCAGATTTTAATAGCTCATTTCATTTTCTAGGCTACATCAAAGAGCGAGATGACCTCGACGCAATACCAGGAATGAAAAGAATTCCTGAATTCTGAGCCCAGCCGCAGGGTAATTTCAGAAGCCATCTTGTCACTGCCTGGCTCCTGTCTTCTGACAAGTTGGGTGGCTGGGTTTTTTTATTTAAGAGCAACATTTACCTACTGCGTAGGAACACTCTGAAGACTAATTCATTTGCGTGCCTTGTGAAATGTGCTGGGAAACAGATCTCAGTCATGGAAGTGCAAAGGGCCATTACAGTGCTGCTAGCACGCTGTTCAGGAGAAGGTACCTGCTTGTCTCTGGTGACTTTAAACTCCTTGCTCTGTCACTCCTCAGAGAACACATCAGGGCAGAAGGGAAGGGGTCTCGGGCACTGGCTCTTCTTTCCAGTCCACAGTGGAAAATACTCCGTGGCCCTCAGCCCAAGCCGGTGCAGACCGCTTCCATGTCCTTACAGCAGGTCAGGCGTTGAGCTCTGCATAAACTTCTCTCTCGTTCACGCCTGGGCTTCTCTGCCAAAAGTGCTTTTAGCCGAGGTTGGAGCTTCATGTATATGCAGAGTTGCTAATCAGACAAATTTGACCCTCAAGCAAAACAGAGGATGATCAACTTGGCTGCACAGGTGTAGCCCATATATCATGTTCCCCTTGATTACTGAATTCTAATTTGTGGGGCTAGTGGACTCCTTAAAAAAAGAAAGGCTTACAAATCCCTGCCTCCTCAAACGTGAGCAGTTTTGAGCAAGATCTTAGCACAACAAAAGCTAATTATTAATAGCAATATAATATTTTTACAATGAGCACCTCAAAATCAAAATGTCACTATTCTTCTGTCTACAGTAACAATGTCCTGTGCTCCATCCATAGCATGAAAATTGAGGTATGTTTGCATATCCTAATAACTTAAACTTGTCTACAGAGAAAACTATACCAAATAAAACATGAAGCAGAATTAAACACTCGATAATTCTGTTTGTAGGGACATGTAAGAAAAGGAATGTTTGTTTAATGAAATATACAAAAACCAAGTAGAGAACATAATAGACCACTCATCTCTGTACCAGGTAAGACCAAGTTCAAAGTAGCTCATTACCTTGTCTCTGATATTAGCCAGCAGCAGATGCCTATGCAAGAACAATTATATTTCCTGAGTCTACTCTTCCAGGCCACACATATTTGCAGTTCAGAACTAGCTGAACTAGATAATTCTTCTTATTCAATAGCTTTTTTGAGTAGTTCATGGATTTTTCTTCCAATTCTTTTTCAAGCCTCTACCAACTTTTAATACCACAAATGTTCCATACTAACTTAATTGCATGAAGAGGGTTTTTTTTGTTTTGAACTTGCCATATTCTAATTTCATCTGATAGCTACTTTTTCTCTCAGTGCACAACCATTCCCTGTTTAACTCCTCCATAACCTTGATGATTTCATAAACTGCTGTTACATCCTTCTTCACTTGTCTACTTTTCTAGCCTGAAGACTCTTAAGATGTTTAATGTAAAAATCATATTTAAACTGTTTCATACTTTTGATCATCCTTGTCACCTTGTCGGTATCTTTCTGACTTGGAAGGGGAGGGCAGAAAAGTGAACCAGGAGTATACACAGTGTTCAAGGTGAGGGCACGCTGTGGAGTTACAGAGAGGCATAATGATATTTGCTGTTTGGAGCTGACATTTTCATAGAACTGTTTCTCTACAGTTACCCACTAGTTATAACCTGAAAATCTCATTCATAAATGACAGGTTGTGTATGTTAAGTTAGTATTTATAAATAATTAAAGCTGAGGTTATTTTTCCCTGTGGACATCACTTAACATTTGTTTACATTTCATTTCACTTGCTTTTTTGGTACCAAGTATCATGTTCTACAACTCAGTTGGTCCTCATCCTGCTTGTTTTGAATAACTTCGTAATACCAGCAAACTTTATCATCTCACTTTTCACTCACCTTTCCACCTCATTTTCTTCTATGTTGAAAAGCACAGGTCTAGCACCCACTTTTGTAGGTCTCTGCTAGTACCCTCCCTCAACTGAGAAAATTGACTATATAAACTTACTTTGTCTCTACATTTTGAGCAATTATTCATCCATTCAAAGACCTTCTGTCTTAATGGCAGCGTAGTCTGTTTTACAGGAACATTGTATAAAGTACAAGGAACACTGTAAAAAGCCTTTTGGAATTGCAGGATGACTTTGGCAGCTGGATTACTCTTGTCTGTGTGATTGCTAACTCCTCCAGCAAACCATACTCAAGATTTTAGATGTGACATTGCCTTACAAAAGCCACACTTCTTCCCCTCACACAATAGATCATATTTATTCCCATGTCTATTAATTCTCTTCTGTTCATATTTGCCTAGTTCACATGGGAACAAGTAGTTTCCTTGATCCTCCTTGGAAATTTTTTTTTTTTTAAATCAGCATCATATATGCCAATCCATTCCTTAGGTATCAAAGCAGTTTAAAGCAAAAGGTTACATGCTATAGTAAATAATCTGGCATCCTCATACCTAAATTACTCTAAAGTTCTTGATTTCATACACACTAAATTATCTTTTAATCTTAATTTTGTGACTTCTTTCCATGAATTCTTTTGTTGAAACAGGTGCTTTGATGTTAGAACCTGTTTTTCAAGGGCTTCAGACATGGGACCCAAGTTTCTCCACAGTTAACAGAGATACAGAAAAAATGCTTGTAGTTCCAGCTTTATCCTCCCTAAATCTTTTCGCATACCTTGATTATTTAATGTCTCTGCAAACTCTTGTTTCCTTCTTGTAAGTTTCTTGTTCTTCATGTGTTTGAAAAAAAACCTAATTCTCTTTTTATACCTCTTGCAAGTTTTTCCTCAATTCATATTAAGGCTGTCCTTTCCAGTTTCTTCTTTAAGAAGTTTCTTCATTCTTCTGTAGTTCCCTTTTTAAAAATTAATGGGATTTTTGGCTTTGTTTTTCTGGCAACGATTTTGAAATTAAGTACATTATTATGGCCACTGTGTCGTTCTAAGCTTCCTGTGTTGATTGCAAACCAAGATCAAAAAACTAAGATCTGCTATAGCTCTGCTTGCAATAACATTTACATTAACACCTTTTACTTTAATGTAGAGGAAATGAAACGAACTCTTGATGTACCTAGAAAAGGTCATGCTCGTAGTAAAGAAACGATTGTAGATCGTATTGCTGAGCTGAGGACCACTGTCAGCACCAATTCCCAGTTCCATGGCCCAGGCAGAACAGATGATTGCTCCCACAACAGGCACTGGGATATCGCCTCACACGACAACACATTCATCTCCTTCCCAGAACTTCACTTCTTTTTGACACCTTTCTCTGATTTGTATTGTCTTGCCACAGTGTAGTCAGGCAGTCAGGTCACTGTGGTGGTGAAGAGCAGCGACAGGCAGAGCCCCTGGATAGAGCTGCTTGCTGAGGTGATGGGTTGTACCTGGTGCAGAAAACATGGCTATTAAAAAGAAATAAAGGGCAGCACATTAGGGGCCGCAACCATTGTATTGGGCCTTCCACGAGTACCTGATGGCAGCCAACCTGCAGTCCAGATGTCAAGATGATCCTCCAACCTAGAACAGTCTGTGTGTGGCCTCTGACCCCCCTAGATGGGACTGTCACTGACCCCCACAGATTAGACGAAGTGGAAAAGCCCCAAATATTAAACCGAATACAATAGGCAACGCTGAATAGAAAGAGAAAATTGGGATAACGTTGGCAAAAATGACATTAAATGGGACTGAGATGGTGACAGATTTTTATACAGAATGGTTAAAGAAAAGTGAGGGATGCTACAGTATGGTCAATACCTGACAGGGTGGTAAATTTTGTTCACGTAATAGGTAAGACAGAATTTGAACACAGAAGTTTGGATAATGTGATAGCATTCGATGCTAACAGCTACGCAGTCATTCCCTATTTAGGAGGGCTGCCAAAGAGCAGTTCAGAATTTAGTCAGTCATGGAGCGTGTTTAACATTTGGCTTACAATTTGAAGGATCCCAGCCAGACCTGCAACAGTAGGATCTCCATGACTTATCCTTCTGGCTCTTACCTGCAGCATTTGTAGTCTCAATCAGCTGTTAATGCTTCTCTTGTAAGATTATAAAATAATTGCAAATAGCTCAGATTAGGAGGTGTGAATGTCACTTAAAGCTCATTTCTGTTTCGTATGCTATCCAGCATTCTCTGTAGGCAGCAGATGAGGGTCTACAGAAAAACAGGAGCCTAGAAACAAACAATAATAACAAGCACTAATCAGAGTGTAATAATCTTTTGAGTTGCACTTATGTTAAAAGGTAATCACTGATATTCACATGGCACTGAATAAGTAGCATTTCATATGGACTTCATAGTTACAGAAAGAAAATAAAGAATTTGATTTCCTAAAGGGCATCAGGAACAAAATATGAAGAAAACACAGCTTTGAAGTTTTAGCAGTGGCTTTCAGGAGAGCTGCGTTTTCTCAGTTATGGCATAAGATCCTGTGCAAGCTTAAGCAAATTTTGCATCAGTTCTATATTAACGCTGCGATTGAACACCTTTTTTCAGTTGCAATATTGCAGCAGATGGGTGTCCACTAGGTCGACAGTACAGAGACAAGCATGGCTGGACGTACTTGAAAACAGGTGCCTAGGTAAATTAGCTGCTGGAAACTTCTATTAAAAAGAGTATAAGCATCACCCCGATTAGATGGCAGACGAGGGGATGGTTTCATGACAAAGGGTCTCGAGAGACACCACCGATGTAAGAAGTTGCCATCCCCATGTCCCCTGTTCCAGGGCAGCTGGGACAAGCAGGGTTTGCCGTACACCGGAGAGCTGCTATTGCCCCAGCTGCCGTATGTGAGCGTGTGAGCCGAGAGGGCTGTCAACATCGCGATGCAGTTAGACACCGAGATCTGTGGATCTAACGGTATCGTCCTCCCATGTCCCACATTTCGTGTTTTTAAAATACAGGAGTAATAACTACTTCACCAGCGTGTGCAGACATTCATTTCCAGCGTAGATGAGGTACCTGAAGAAAGGGTGTTGTTGAGCAAGGGCTTTACCTTTTTATTTCTGTATCAAATGCAAGAAGGATGCCATTCTTCTAAGCACTGTTAAGTTTTCTTCACAAAATTGAGATGCCTGAATAAAATAAGAGATTAATAGCAGAAAACTCAACACTAATTCCAAATATAGATGAACAGTATTTTTCACAACATAATTAATACAGAAAGCAAATAAGACTTCAAACCTCTACTTTATTTTATGCCTTTTTATATGTGTATACACTAAACCAATATAGACAGATACATTATATACATGCGTGGGCATAATGCATGTGGCCTAGCCACTTGAAAGCTTTTTATCTGATGAAAAACAAGGTGTATCTGCAATATGATACTGAATGCATACATTTGATACAGTTTCATTTCTTTGTTTGATTAAGATAAAAAAAATTGTGCTATGGGGTCTAAAATATAACAATTATAAATATCAGAAAGGAAAAAAATAGCCAGTAAATTATTTATATATTTATCATATTCCATCACATAATCTTTGCATTCATAAATATGGTAATCAAGAGCTGTGGACTTTAAAATCAACGATATAGTAGCATGTGAAAAGTAGTATAGTAGTTTTTCATGATAGTAACCTTAGTGATATGAGATTCTATATATACACAAATATGATCTTTAAAATGGCCTCTATCAGCTTAAAAAAATGGACAATATCATGAAACTTGTTAAAGGCAAGGTGAACTGTGGCACCATATCCAAATGCAGAAAAAGACAATCACATTTTTTGACATTTCTACAGCTGATGGCATTGAAATGTCAGCAAAGCTCAAAGCAAATGTACACAATAAATTTGATATTACACCACATGTTTGATTAAGCCCAAGGGTGAAATTGTAACCTGCAATTTTATTCTGAGTCAGTAGATTTCTAACACATTTTGATTTTTAACAAAGGGAAACTCAGTCTTAAGGCTTCGCAGAATTCAGCAGGACTGTCACTGTTTTATTCAGACTCTCCTAGAAATTGGTCTTTACAAGCCCAGTGGACACAAGTACCTTAATAAATTTTATTATTGTAAAAACTGTTCCCGAGGAATTGTTTCAAATAACAAGGCTATGACTATACTCAAAACACAGACTATTAATTAATGGCAAGCGTGTGGTGAAACAGTAACAGTATTTTCTGATGAAAATTATACTATTTTCTACTTCAGATTTTTAATACATTAAAAATAGTTTTATACATGTACCTGAAGTTGTTCACATTTAAAATGCAAGAGTGTTGTCTACGAAAACCTCAAGGAATTTCTGACCATACTTGGTTATTTTTAAAAATCCATTTACACTTACTATAAAGTATAGGATAATTCCAGTAACAGTTAAAAAAAACCCAACCTGCCTCACAATGAAGACACGGAGAAACTGTATCAGTTATTGTGACAGGTCTTGGAGAAGAAACGCTTGACTACAGATGAAAGAAATACAAATGGTGAAATCCATTCCAGCTTATGACCATGGAGCATGGTAATTAACTGACACATATTCAAACACTTTTTAAGAAATAGCCTATTCAAAAGCCATGCATTGTTTTTGTTGTTTCCTAATTTTTATCACACTGCTGGATGGCTCAGAAGTGATGCTGTCAAAGCGGCAGTCAAGGACCGAAGTAATTGGAACTGCTGGGTGAAAAGACAAGCTCCGTACAGGAATTTGCTGCCACTCCAGTGACTGTGACAGAAAAGCTCTGAAAATGCCGGTAGAGATTTAGAATGATGAATAGCTGCTACGGTTAGTGAGAAATCTTGGAAGTTCAGTTTTGTTTTATTTGCTGAAATATTACCAAAGAAGGCTTGAAGCCTGTGACTTGTAAAATGTGACTCCAGAATGACCTCTGACAGTTGGGGTTGCTGTGGATGTTATGCTTCTATTTATCTGTGAGTATTGTCAGGTCCTTTGTCTCATTTCTCAAAATAAAAGCACAACCTTTGTCCCACTGTTTGTCATTATTTATACACTACAAGGTCAATTCCTTTATTTTGAGACCTCCTAATTTTCCTGACATTATTTGTTGGGGCTGTCTTTTCTACCGTTCTTGATAATTATCCCCGTATTCCATTCTCCAGGCTTCAGAGATAAACTAACGAGGCTATGTCCACGTAATGGACTTCAGAGTAAATTGTCGCAACGATGAACGTAATTACCCTGCTACTCGGTGGAATCTGTAACCCCGCGACAGGCACACGATCTGCTACTGCCTTGAAGCTCCCAAGGAAATAGGCTTGTGGGAATAACATCCACCTAAGGCAGGGAAATGACACAAAGTAGGAAATGCGACTAAGGATATCCATCAGCACTCCCAGGCAGGGAGCCACCCATCTCCTGGCTGGACACTGATTGACTCTTTCCCCTCCTGAGGTTCTTCGACGTGAACTCTCTTCAGCTTTTAGGTGCTTAATCCCCAGGACCACAGCAGAGACCCAGGAGCAGTACGTTAGAGAGTATAAGTAACGCAGTAGACCCAACTAGAGCGTTCACCTGCAGGAGACCCACACTCAGATCCCACCTCTGAGGTTTTAAATTCCTCCGTCTCTCAGGTCTTTGGAGAGCATTCCCCATGGTGCGGTAGTTAGGATATCAACATGATTAGATGTAAGAGACAAAAAGACGAATTTGTGAAATCTTAACCATTGGCCTGTTTGGCACCGCTAGGACTGTGGTTGTGATATCCAGAAATGTACGTCGAGTGCTATATAGACAGCACCTTGGACACATACAGCAGCAGTAGAGCAATGGCTTTGAAGATCTACCTGAAAATATTAGGCACCTGCAAGTTATTTGAAGTGAATGGGCCTTGACATGATTTCACCCAAGTGGATCTAACTGCAGAAGTAGGGCCCAAAGACTTATCTGGAGAGCCTCTTCCAGAAACATTAAAGCTTAAGACTGGTGAAAAATCCATTGGTACTGAAAGAGTGCCTGCTAGACACTCTTAGATATAATACCAATACCCAGAATAAGTGCTAAAACAATTTTATTTTGTATATGATTTTCCAAGATAGCTACAAAACATCGCATGAAGCAGACGAAATGAAAGCAATAATCTTCAAAGCCTAACACCACATCCTTTTCCTTCCTGGCATAAGTACAAAAATGCAAGCTAAAAAGATAACTTCTTGCTGAATGAAACTGCTTTCACAGAGACTGGATCTAAACTGCTTTCCTCTCTTCTGCTAAAGTCTCTTTAAAAAACAGAAATAAACTAATCTGAGGGAGCGGGGGAGAAGGACTCCAGCAAACCTAATACAAAAAGAAAGAAAAATATTACATGGAAAATGTAAACTTATTGGTATATTTAAACATAAAGTTCTTTCATAACTTCTTTTCAGGAATTACTGTAGTCGAACACATCCAAAAGGAGAAGTTCACTTCAAAGTTATAAATGCAAATATATACAATTGATAAAGTTAATTGTCAAATATGTAGACTCTCACTTTCCGTCTCAATTGTAAGATAGAGAATCCCACAAAAATATACACTTTTCACAAAGCCATAGTGAAATGAAGTTGCAGGCCTCTCAAATACTTTTGTTCTGGTTTCTCTTATTTCTCTTGTGCTATTCACATGGCATTCTTTTTCCTATACAACTTCTCTTTTCCAATCCCACTTCTATTGTACTGTATCCCTATTACATTATAACAATGAACTTTTAAAAGACTACAGTAAGCCTCAAAAATCATCTACCTAATAAATTAGAAACAAAAAACCTACAAAATTATTATCCACTTTTATTTACTTATTATTATTACCTTGGTTTAATTTACCTAATTATAACGGGTCCTGTGCTATACAGCCAAACAAAAAACCCTCAGACTGTTACTCACCATTAATGCCACAACCGATACAACCAAAATAAGAAAAAATAGTAAAAAGGATCAATGCAATCAACACCTACCACCACCACTAAAAAAATCCTTTAAAAAAATGTTTAGTTAACATAAAAAAAGTAAAAATACTTTCTAAATTTAGGATGTAATAGATATTGAGAAGATGTGAATTGAAGAGTCAGCGTAGCACTACTTCCAGGACACTTTTATTATTGCAGTGCTCAGCTACTTATCAAAACACCAGATAAACAGATGAGAACAGAAAACATCTAAATACTAGCCTAGTGCTGCTCTTCAAGCTACCAGTCATGCTGAGAATAATCTCCCAACTTTACCATTGCTTTCTTTGAGACCCACGTCCTCACTCTCACCAATGTTCCCAAACTGACTCTTGTGTTTTCTCCTGAGCGTGCTGAAATCATACAGAGCAATCCCTTGCCAACCTTGGAAGAGTTACTGGTAATGGGAACACAGGTCTCACTTTGAGCTAGGTTGATATTTTCATTTAGTCTACCCACACATGTATATTTTAAGCTGTCCCTTTGTCTTTGCCCAGTCTGATGGATTACCTAGGATTAAAACAATGCCATGGTCAGAGTAGTCTTTCTTTCTGCTCTCAGCCTGCTGGAGCTGCTTTTTGGAGAGAAAGAGTCACAAAACATCCTGGTACTCTTATAAAGGTAAATGCTCCTTGGCCAGTGGAAGAACAATAGACAGTTTTCCATTACATTCATATGATGTCTGTAAGTTATTAAAAATGCTCTAAGGCATGCAAGTCCCAGGAGAAGTGCCAGTTGAAGGGAATATCATTTATATTGTGCCTATTTAAAATATGTTCAAAGAGCATTAAAGTTGAATAGCCAGTGTTTCAGACAGGATTCACATATTAGGGAATGCCAGATGAAAGGCTATCTACCTAAATTTGATATGTATCTGTATGTCCTTGGCTCCTCAATCATGCATTATTTTCCACTTCACAGAACATCATCTGGACCTTATGAGGAGCCTTTAGACCACCAGCAAAAAATGGTTAGTCTTTAAACAGGTATAAACACTCTTTGCCAGTTGCAAGGCAGGCTATGGAACAAGAGTGAAATGCAGGTCAGTTCTCATCCATCTTCCAGGAAGAAGTTGATCTGCTCTCTACAGCCTCTATTAGCTAATAAAGTCAACCACATTGATTTGGCAAGTTCATTCTGAAGTGCATTATGCATTTAAATCTTGGTTCCTTAATATTAAAAATCAGTATTTTACTCTTTCTCCTAGAGCTCTGTTAGACTAATCTAGCTCTCTCAGGTCCATGCAGTTTTACCAGAGCAAAAAGTTTATTTCAGGGTTGTCTCATCCACATCTTTGTGATTTTACCTACAGCATGATCAACTGTGACAGGGATGTCATTGGTGTGAGTAGCATATGAAATCTGTCTGTTCAATGCCAGATACTCAGGTGTGCTTACTCCTGCCATTTCTTCTTCTCTTTGACCATCAGGACTTTGGACCATCCAAAAACCTTACCCTAATTTTAAAAGAAAGCTAAAGCCCTAGATGTTCTTTAACTGCTTTTCATTTCTCCAAACAATTTTCTGGTTATATTCACTTTCTCAGAGAAGGGGAAATTCACATCCAGTTAATGCCACCCCTTAGGAATTGGTATAGTCTGAGGGACACAAATTTCAGCAGAGAATGTACGTACACTTTCCAAACAGAAGGTAACTAGAGAATTTTATTAGACTTCTCTCCAAATCATCCTTGTGCTGAGAAAAGGTTCAAAGCCGAAAGAGGAATATTTAGAGAGAGACAGCTGTCATTAATTTGGTGGTTTTAATTAATGTATATCATCAAGTATCATTATCACTTAATAGCTTGATACTGTGGTCCTGTAATCAGCCATCTCTGAGTCCCGACAAGCCAGTGACCATAGCTACACCTATGTCATTTCTGAAAGCAGGCAGTCTTAGCAGATCCATAGATCTTTGTGTGGCTGTATAGAACACACAGCTGGAAACTGAGAAAAGCCTTTAAAATGTCCTACTGTACATTTTCTCCAGTTAAAGTGAAGGGAAATGAAATATTCATATGATATGAAACTTCCTAGGCTGGAAATAGGGTTTCTCTTGCCAAAGGAAGCAAGCACCTTCTATAGAATATTTTGCTTGCCAGAAATATGGAATAAGCATTACCTGACTTCTTAAAATCACCCTTTTATTTGATTTCTTACCAGACTGAAGTGAAATGTGAACTGTAGCTTTAAGGCCTCTCCCAGACTTAATAAGCTCCAGGTGTACTTGGAGCAGTTAATTGCTTCTGAAGGGAGCTAAGAGAATATTGTTCCAAGAGCCTGTTATTTCTGAAAAGACACTAAGATCAGGGTTTGCTGCCTCAGTGAGTTCCTATGGTGAAAGTTATTCATGTGCAGGAGCTATCAGGCTTGAAAGAAAGAGCTTTTATGGAGAACCTCTTTGTGGAAGGATAAATGCACTGAAGATTCTCTACAGAAGGCTATTTGAATTACATGCATCTTAAACAGTGTATGTTGAACTAAATCCCTCCGAATTTTGTGGAAGTGGGCCCAAAGTGTGAAGCTGGGCTCATGATCCCGGTTTCCTCCTAATAGAGAGGGCTAAATTCAGTTTTTACATAAGGCTCCTCTCCAATTCTAATAACAATGAACTCTAGATGGCTCTTTTGACAACTGAACTGAAATTTCTTGGTGTAACTGACTTTCTTTTGAGAAAAATAAAACCTTCCCTGACAGTAATTCTGCAGCTCTATCATGTTCTGACACAGTTTCTATTTTTCCAACACTGTACAATTAAAAATGCATTTGCAGTATTTATGGTAATTATTAATAACAAGATATAAATGAAGAAAAAAAAATCTTCAAGATCAATTCCCTCCTTTCTAGCTTCCACATTATCACATCCCGATAACTAGCAACATATTGCAGCCAAGAGATGCCATAGGTACTTAGTTATGCTCTTGCAATTTTATGTGACTATCGTGTTTAAAGTGTGGAGGGGTTAATACAAAAAAATAACTTTGGCAAGTGCTTCTCTCCAGGGACACAGATTTTTAGTAAGTCACGTTGAATTATGAAACATACATATCATGTTGATTTGTAAAGAAGAGCTACCTTGTGACTGAGACACTATGCTACAATTTCTAAGGTGCAGGCTTAGTTCATCTCTTTCAATTTTCCATTGTGGCCCTGGATAAGTCATCACATTTTTCAGTCTAATCTTGTTCTTGGAAGAAACTTATCTATTGGGATTGAAATTTTCCAAAAATTCAGTCTGTATGGGAAATTTTAGAACAGATGTTTCAGGCTTGGCAAAATTACAAGTAAAGAAAACGGGCTTTTATTTGGGGAAGCATGAAGCAATTTTAATGATTGATGAGCTCGCTCTATTTGAGTGTAAACAGGTTGTACATGAATAACTTTTAAAAAAATAACCGACTGACTTTGCCTAATTTTTTACATCCCACATACTTATCCTTACACTTCTGTCTTTATTTTTCTGTACTAGGTTCTTTACTTATAATTTCAAGATCTCTAACACTTGCAGAAGGCATGAAAATGTCATCTTCAAATCTGGCATGACTCAAGTACTATAATATTTGTGTCATTTTCTTCTTATTTAAACTTCCTAAAGACCTTTTCCAGGCATGAGGTGAAAAATTTCAGTGAGACACTATCTCCATATCTAGCTATACTTCAACTCAATTTCTTCACTCTTCTTGTCATGCTAAACTTAAACATTTCTGTCCTAATAATATAGCTGTGTTTCTGGGTTATTATATATATGGCCCTTCTACACCTTTCCTTTCCACAGCTTTCAACACTACTTGAATTTCCATCAAGTCAGAAATCTGTTCATAATTCCAGGAAGGTATACACAATCTCATGTTTTTTCTGGCACTCTTTCTCAGGGGTTATTCATTGTTTGCAGGTGATTGGTGGCTGAGACATTATTTCTAAATCCAGGCTACCCTTGAGCATGATTCGAGTGTCATTAAATATTTTTTAATGTACATAAAGTGCTGGCTATAAACCCCAACCATCTGGCATTGCTGTGTCCTGGTGGTTGGTAAGACAGTAAAAGAATACATTCAACCCATTTTGCCCCTAGAACAACAATAATAATCCAACAGAAACCCAGGATTTGTTTGCCAGAGAAGGAGCATTTCAATGCTGCTGAATATTATTGTAAAATCATTATTATTATGCAGTATAAATATAGCTGTATCTTGGAATGCCTCAGTATCAAGATTTCAGACACGCTCTGTAGTATCGGTAGTTTAAGGCACACTCTACTCTCAAATGATATTACAGTTAAGAATCTGGAACACTTTGGATTTCCAAGAAATTCCTAAAAAGCCTCATTTTTTGTTTATTTGGTTTTACAACTAGCAAAGTGTGAATATGTTCAAGATGCAGGCAGAGCGTGCTTGACAAGGAGGAGTGTGAAGGTGGAGGGGACGTGCTGGGATGTCACAGCAAAGCAGCCATGCCACTGTACGTGTCATGCCTAAGAGCAGTAAATGTGGGGAGAGGGCCTACAACCCTTTACTCCCTCCCCCCTTAACTTCACTTTAAATATATTTAGGCTTGAGGGCCTCACCTAATTTAGACATCTCTTTATCTTCTTTTTTTAGATCTCAAAGAAAAATTCTTTAAGTGCTTCCTCCAGAACAGATATAAAGAAGTCAATAAGTGATACTATACTTAAAAAAAACCAAACCAAAACAAAAAAAAACAAAACCCCAACCAAACAAACAAAAAACCCACCAAAAAAATCCCACCAGTTTTCTATCATACCTTAAAGTACTGTTCCACATCATAATTTGCCTTCCTCAGAACCTAAATAAGATCTGGTCTTCCTGCGTTTCCTGTAAACTGGTCTGTTTGGACTATTTCATACCGAGGCAACAAGCCAGTGTGAAGAACTACTTTAGAGAACACGAAGTACCAGATCCCCTGCTCATATGAGTAAACTTTACTTTAAACATCCTTCCAATTGCAGTTTTGGCACTGCATCGCACAGAGAGATAAAATCCTCACAAATAATTTAAGTTTAATTGTTTAAGTTGCATAACCCAAACCTTTAAATTCTACCCAAAACCAAATAGGAAACCAATTAATCTCCTGCTTTACTTAACAACTTGACTTAAAGTGTATCTCCCCATAGAGTCTCTGAAACACTCCATAGCTGAGTTGATGAAAGCATGGATTTCGGTAACATCTGAAACAAAACAAGACACGTTGCCATTTCAGGAACTCAGCAACATGGACAACCATCCTGGCACTTTTAATTTAATTGACAAGTATTGTGCCCTTTCTAGAGTCCTTATACCTTCACATTACGACAGTAGGTTGAAATCTTAGGATGCGGCAGCTCTGTCCTCGTCATAGGATTTCTTAGTATCTCTAAAATTATGCCATCTCAAATTAGTCATGAAGCCATGAATGTGCCACCCAGGAGAATTATTTTTTTTTTTAGATAGTCGTCTTGTTCTACTAAGATATTTTAAGCCCTCCAGCAAATTATTCAAAAAATCTCATTGCCTTTCCATTCTGCCTAGGCTGTGTTTAAATGCAAGTAACTGAACTGAGGCAAAACGGTGTGCCCAGTGGAGTCAGGCTATGACTTCTAGCAACAGCACTGACCAGATGTGTTACAGGAATTTTACAATATAATGTTTGAAACGTATGTTACTATTCAACCTGCTCTGTCAATGCTCGAATCCCGCTGTACAGTGTCTGCTCCGATCATGAATCTTTTTTCTACATGTCCTGTAGTGGGAATGACTAGCAAATGAACACTGTCTGTGATGCTAATGCTATCGCACACATAATAAAGGACAGTCTGTTTGCCGAGTTGGATGGGGTAATAGCCTTTGCACAGCACAAGAGGCAGGTTCAGAAACTGGTTTACAGTGGTACAATTTGTAATGTTGCCATTTCCATCCATGGCAGTGGCTAGTAACACTCTGGGATTCCCTATGTGTTACCAGGGCGTGTGACTAAGAATGGAAATCTTTGGGGTGAGGTGGTTCATAGGCATTTCTTAGCATTCTCCTTCCATTCCGGGGTGCATGAAATACAAATAAGGGCTATTTAATAGTCACGGAAATTGAAGGGTTATGCTTTCAAACAAACAACAGAAATCTATTTTCCATAATAGAAACCGCATCCTAAAACCCAATACGAAGAGGCTGATTCAGTACTAATATTTTTTACCAGTTTGCTGACATAGAAGGTACACTGAAAATATATAGCTTCCAGTTCCAAATTTGGCTGTTGTCCAGTTTACAGGTCTGACTACTAACTGTCTATTCTAATACCAGTTCTGTAGTTGTCCAATTAGGTAGAGCTGGGAAACACACATCAGACATTCACATTCACATCTGTATGTGACAGACAGAACTTCTGATAGTCAGTGAAGCACACGGAAAGTGGCTGATTAAATTCTTCCATCTGAATTTGTAGGCTGAAAATCTGATCTCAAGTTTTTCCACTCTTTCTAAAATCTGACAGTTCGACATCCACCTCCCCAACTTCAACTGATTCTTAATGTGATTTAGAATGACATGAGGCTGCATTTTTACTCGATGAAATGTGCACTGTAATTTGTTCTAAATGTTAAAGGAGGAAGATTAGTTAGATTTCTGTATTAATAACCACTCAAACTAAGCAAAAAATCAGTGACTTCTACCTGTTTAGACTTAGGTAAAATATGGAAGGATTTTTTTCCTATAATAAAAGCATTATAATTAATCTTTCTTTTAACAAAAGTTAAATTAATAAGCATAATTAATACAAATCAGCTTTCATATGTCTTGTTATGAGAATGTACACCCCTATCCTCTTATTGTTTTTGTTGAGGAAAAGCGAGGAATCCTTTAAGAGGATTAATACATGCAATGTGCTTTTAAATGATAAAAAAACACAACATTTGAAACATTTCTGAGCAGAAAGCACTTAATAAAATCTATTAGAAGTAGTAGCAAAATATTCAAAAAGTCAATTTGTAAAGCATTTACTTATATTTCCTATGTGCAAATCATTTTGTATGGACTACAAGGATCAGAGAATGAAGTGTCAGCAAATAACTTCTGAAATACAAGATACCCTTGTAGTTAAATATTTCATTTCTGCATGAGTGGTCGTGAACATCTATGGATTTACCAGCCTTTTGTAGCCTATATAGCAGGATAATATGAGAATACCTTCTACAAGTGAAATTGAATTTTAAGATATTCAGATAAAGTGGGTCAGAATAGTATGGAATTATCAACAAACTTAAAACACTTCATGTCAATTTTTATTACATTCAGTAGAACAGAGCTCTCAAAAATGATATAATCTAACCTTTTCAATAATAAAAAAAGAATACTCCTTCTTTAAAAATCTGATCTCACAAGTATTTTTCTTTAGGGAAATACAGCTCATCTCAGAAATATCCCTCTCTTCCTTTCACTGTCATTTATCATTGAATTCAACTGAATCTCTTTCACTGAGACTTTATAATTTCATCTTTAATCCCCCCCACTAATCTCCCTCATGGTGGCCTTCAGCCAACAAATGTTCTTTACATTACAATACCCTCATTTATTCAATTCCCAAGAAACAGATCTGTGAAAGGGTTAACCATTTGATTGTCAAAAGCTTTGGGTTCTGCTGAGCTACTAAATTTCATGTGCACTTATTACCCAGGTTAGGTTCAAGCCATTGCTGGGCTGGCACAGCGTTTGCCTAACAGGGATAGACCCCTGTAGGGAAAACTAGACAATTAGATGATACTCTGCACACCTAGCATTTATTCAGCCTAAGCCATACTGGTATAAACTCAAAGGTAAACTATCTTTCCCTGATTACTCACTGGGAGTGCCAGTTCCACAATAAGGGGTTGCAACTAAATCTAAATTAGAGGAATGAAATTAGTTTACCAGCTCACAGCTCCTGCTGCCCCTCCATGCAATACCAGGATGACATTGTACTTTGCTTCAAAAAGGGGGTGGGGAGAAATCCTTTCCGTCTTAGGTGGGTAATAGGAAAAGACTTACTTTTCACCATTTATTTTCTCAAAAGGAAATTACCTACCAAACAAGCAGATGCAATATCACAGGGGCTGAAGTGACAACAGCGATGTATTTGTCTCCTGCTCAGTCTTCCCACTTTTGGTATGTTTATCTGACAGCTGTTAGGTGAAACTCAGTCTCTCTACCAAGTGACCTGCGTTTCATATAAATAATTAAGCATTCGTTGGAACAGGTACATGAATATAAGTTTCCTGTGTCCCGAGAGAATGTCCTTGCTTCCTCCCCCCCCTTAACCTTTCTCCTAATTCACATTTAGTTATTTAATGCAGCATTTAATAGCCTTAACAGGAAATATTGAGGAAGCTCTGCCTCCTTTTCGAGAATCCTGGTGATTAGGACATTCCTACATTAGATGTGGAGGATTTGGCTTCCGATCCCCGTTTCAAATTACACTAATTGGAGCATCTTAAGGAGGTCCTGCCCTGTATATTGAGACACATGCCAAGTCAGTGTCTCTTTCCAGCTATTTTCTGTTACAGTGTCCAATTCCTGTAAGGCCTGAGAACACTTCTGAGGTTTGAACATGTGTCTTGGACTCAAGCTAGAGAATTTTGTTGGTATTTAGGCAGGTGGGAAGTCTGGACTCAGGAGCATCAGCACCCCACCCTGCTCACTAGCTGAAACTTAAGTATTTGCACAGCTAGCAAACAGCTAGCTGGGATGAGGATCCACGTAGTGCAAAATATTTCTCTATGAAGTGGATTCAAGTAGGCAGGTGCCTCACTCTCCCTATTTCTTTCATCCAAAGACAGGTCTTCATAATTGGCCACCCACAGCCAAATGGAAAAAAAATGGGTGTTACTTTTATCTTCCTGAAGAAACAGTCTGAAAAAATGTTCTTAACCCCCTTGCAAAGTCTTTTTACTGAGTTTCTGATGATCTTGCACTTTGAAATAGGAAAAAAAAAAAAAAGCATCCTGTGGTTTATTTGCCAGTCTATATCATAGTATTATGAAAACCTGAGTACACTGTCCAATTTTACTGGAACAGAAGAAATGATCCAATCACTGGGAAATACAAGGGATAAAGTTCAGGCATTATAACATCCCATTCTGTGAGAACAAGGGCATATCCCACCCATTCATTCAGTGAAAATGAAGCAGAGATAATGGAGGAAAAGGATAAAATTTCCTTTCTTGTACCAAGAGAGACTGGGTGCATTCTGGACATAAAGAAAACTGCTACTTGTGATACCAAATGGCAGATAAAGGTTGTTTGATTGCACGGAAGAGGGACTAACAGCTTTTCTAATTTTAAAAACGGTCCTATTAGAGACAAATGAAGGAGTTCTAATCATCATTGAAACAACTCTTTTTGATTAAGTCAGACAGAAGAATCATTTAAGATATAGGAGACAATCAACCATGTTCAGATTTGAAGAGAGCATCTAACTGACATAGCACAAAACAAAAGAAAGACATTCAAATAATTTTATTTATGAAATATCCCTTACTTATTAAATGCACATTCATATGAAACCACAGCATAATAATAATTGATATTTAGGCCAAGATGGGTAGGAATGAATATCTTTATAATAATAGATGAGATGGTGAGTTAATTAAGACAGAGAGGAGGGAAATGATCTACTTAAGGTCATAGAGAAAGCCAGTGAAAACAGTAGGAAGAAGCACCAGATGTCCTGTTTCTGAAAGCTCTGTTATAACTATTAGATCAGTAATTCCCAGTCTGGCAGCCCGTAAGGTCTTCTGGTGTGCTTCATGCCAGTATATATTAAAAAGCTAAAACCAGAGCCAACAGCAAAACGTTGCCCACGGCATGTTACTTGCTTACTATTTGGCTGATAAATGGAGCCAGTTAGAGGCCACCGATGAAACTGCCTAATTCTGCTTTACATGTCGCATCTGTAGAGTCAGGTTTTGTCCAGTCTGTAAACCTGTCTCTTTTGACTTGTTAGAGAAAAATGAAAGGCATAAAACACTGCCAGCAATGATGCAGCAAAAGAAGGCAGCCACTGCCATAGTAAGAGAGCGGCCGCAGTCGCGTGCGCGGGCACCGCGGTGCTGAGGGGTGGCAGCACCCACCACCTCCAGCTCCAGCACCCACCACCTCCAGCTCCAGCAGTGGAGGGTCACTACTCTAACCCAGGCACCACTTGCATATGACAAGCAAGTTTCTCACAGACTGTCAAATAAATATGGGCCAAACAAGTTAAATTGAAGCAAATATGATTGTCTGCTGCACGCTTTAAATACTATTTCATGCTAACTTACGTTTTTCAGCCTGATTCTTCGCATGTTTTGCGGTGCCACTGCATTAACATAGCTAAACATACAGTACAGGCTTTTCCTTAGAACCTTTTTTTTCAAACTTGATTGTTGCAGTCACCACAGAAATACTAATCAAAATTCATTGCAAGAGGACATAGCTAAAGAGATGTAAAAGTGCTTCTCTATGAAGCTAGTCATTGAATGTTCTTGATATGTGAAATGAAGTACCACATCACATTGTAGTAACTTTGTTCTGTAGATTGCCATCTCTCCCAGAAATCATGGGTAATGGAAGCTTTAATGTTCTTTCAGTCACGTGAATGCATATTTCTTTAATTTTTGCTATTTAAAATGAATGTCTATTATACATTTTGAGAGCAGGCTAGAGTACCAAGACATATTAGGAAAATAACTACACTTTTGGCTTTCTGTTGACCATACATATGAGAAAAAAGTTAAACTCAGAGAAGACGATATTTCAATTATGGCTAATACAGAGGAGTTTAAAATAGAGGCAACACATTTTCTTTATAGAGAGAGAGATTTGATTTTTAGAATAATACAGGTTTGAAACAATACAAGTTATCCACAAACTTAATCTTTCAGATTGTTTTTTTCTTACCAGAGTATCTGATCAGAAATGTTTTAAGGAAAAACAACTTTAATAAGGCTACTGTATGTCTGGTTTTCCCTGATCTTGGTGATTTTCCTACTATAAGTTTTGCTTGGGCAAGATTCATCCTATTTCATCCAGGATTCCAAATATCTGGTAATATCAAAGGGGTTGAGAGGTCTTAGGGAATCCTAATAGCCTAATGCAATCACATAGCTGTACATCCACATTCAGAGGAGAATAAACCAGGCTCGCTGCAGGTAAGATAACCTGATCATGGATCTGTATGTCCATGGGAAAAAAAATTCCCCCCAAAAGATTGCTATCCTATGCCTAAGTGTCTAAATATTGCCCCAAATGCTGTCCTGAAACTCAGATCTTCTAGGGGCTTTTTTCCCCTCACATGACAGACATACTGCCTATTTGCCTCTGGGAGTTCACCCACATTACCTTGCCAATATGCCTTAAATCTGAACTGGAGGCAGACTTGCTTAGCCCCTAAGTTCATTCATTTTAATATCTTTCCACTGACACTGCAGATAATAGGTGGCAATCAGACAAAAAGCAGTAATAGGCTGTCCACATGATGTGGACAGTAGCATAGGAAGAAACTAATAACAAAGATTGATATTTGTTTCATATAGTCACCCAATGGTTCTTTCTTTTAAGATAAATGCAGTATAAACCATTCTCGGTTTCTGAATCATCCTTTCCCTTTGACAATAGATATTTTATATGAGATGAAAGACAGTAATAATGAAGAACCCTGAGAAAAATGTATTTGCCCCTCATACCGGTTCTGCCCTCCAAATATTAACGGAATATTAACAAGTAATTGAAATTATCTAAATGAAAGTGTATTTCCAGTTATCTGAGAATAAGCTTGAGACTACCAATAGGTTTGTTTTCCTCATTTACATGGAAAATTGTACTTTTGCCTATATATACTACCACAGTTCCTTGAGAAGTGCCTTATATACATTCTTGATATTTTGATAAGTGAATGTTGTATATCAGGGCAACTCCCTTTTCATACATTTTAAACTGTCTGCATTTTGAGTCTATTCTGTTCTCATCTATCAGGAACTATTTAAAAATGCTTATAGCACAAAAAATTGTCACTGAAATGATGCCAGCAGGTGGAGGATGAATGCTTCCAATGCTTTCAAAAACAATTGGTCACTAGATTTAATATTAGAGCGTATGCATTTAATACTAGAGCTGGGCAGAGGGGTGGGGAAGATGGCAAATGTGGACTTTTCACTGAATTTCTACCCGGTTTACTTACAAAGACAGAAGGTCAGGTCTGAAAAGTACTGAAAATATGCCAGAAGTGCACAAAAGATGTCATGATGTGAAAGTCCAAGTTTCAGTTACCTGTGTAACCAATTTTAGCACTTTATATATGTATTTTTTATATATATATATATGTGTGTGTGTGTGTGTGTGTGTCCAGCCCTTCATATATTAAAAGATGTGTCCTGGTGATTTACTTTCAGGCATCTGAAATATACAATAAAATAGTACAGAAGACATAAAACGATTCAAAATGGGATCGGAGCAAGTGTTTCACAAGGAGTGAAACAATGGAGCAAGTGCTGGAGATAGATAAGGAATTATACTTGGCAAGTCAGACACAGACAGAAACTGTTCGCAAGATCTCCAAGGAACAGTCTGTGCCTGTCAGAAGCACGGAATCTACATTTTGTTAGGTTAGATATCTTCGACATCCAAAGAAATAAATGTTCCCATATCCTTTTCAAATGAGTCCCAGGTTGACCCAATTTGCATGGAAATGTTTACACCTCCTTCAAGGTAAATCATGTAAACTTAGTTTTTACTGCATTGAAATGAAAAGTAATTTATCATTTCCCTATTTACAGTACTGGACTATTTACAGCCAAATATAACAAAGACTTAACCAGCTCGAATCTTTTGCACTAAAAGCGACATGCAGACATAGTCGCTGTTATGAGATTTTTCACTTGCTTTCAATAAATGAAATCAGCTTTTTAAACTACCACTAGGCACAGGAGAGTTAATAGGCTTGTGGCCCAGCTGTGTGAAGGAGCAACATTCCCATATTTTGGTGTCAAAGAGCCAGCACAAGGGCTGGCTCTCACTGCCTCAAGTATGCAATCTGCGAGGAATAGCCTTGGTCATAGCTTTGTGATACCTACCGCGGGATCCACTGGTTATTTGATTAGTGCCTAAGGACGAGTACCGAAGACACCGCTTACAGCATCTTTCCAACCGCCTGCAGGACTCGCTAGCAAGTCCAGGCTCAGCAGGACCCCCAAGACCACTGGGGGTTCAGGGGCTGTCTTCTGGGAAGAGGCAGCACTGCCAGTTTGTTTGAAATTGGGACACTGTCAATCATTGCCATAGTTGTCTGAAGCACATCAGTAGCGTCACCAACAGGGGTGGTGGAAGTTTAAATAAAAGGCACAAAACACTGCTTAGAGTGAGCATGTGGGTCTATGGGATATTAATGCAGCATTGTGTTTGTATGGCATCTAACGAGATTTGTCGCTTTCTTGCAGTACTCAGCCGTGCAGCAGGAAAGAGCTGGCAATACCAGTATAAGCGTCGACGGGAGCGTGATAAAGCTTTCAGGCCCTGGCGGCAACATTAGATATCCCAACACACATGCCGTGGCTCCGATTCTGCCTTCGCACGTTAGAAAGAAACTCTCACTGCTCTCCTGAGCCTTAGACGGAGCCAGGTTAGAGGTTCGGCGGCGCAAGAGGAAGATGAGCTCGGCGCGGTATTACCGCGCAGCCGCCGAACCGCTGGTTCCCATCCCGACGCCGCCGGGAGGGATGGAGCTGGGGGAACCGCGGTGGGACCAGGTGTGGAGGCAGCAGTGCCATCGCTGCCCCGTCCGCGGCGGAGCTGCTTTGCTGCTCCGACAGTCCGCCTGGGGAGCCGCCGGCTCTGCCCGCGCGCGTGGGCTCCGCGTCCTCCGGTCCGAAAGCCTCCGCGGGAAGGGGAGGCGCAGCCCTGCGGCACGGCTTCAAACGTGGGATTTTTTTGGCCTCTCGGTGGAAGACCGTCTCCGCGTTCGAAAAGAACCATGAACTCCTTCCTAGCCAGACAGGCACGAAAACATGAATGTGTGGATGTATGTGTAAACACAGATGAATTAGCTTTGACATTCAGAGTTCCTTAATTCAGGGGAGCCCTTGCTTGCAGGCATTTTGAGCCACAAAAGCCAGCCCTGATAACTTTATTTGCTTGTCATTTAGTAATTATATATTTCAGTCACCCAAAGATGTTCAAATGCTGGAAACTGGAAAGAAGTATCATACATTTTTATAAGTACAGTGACTGATTCCATGATTTATTCATGAGGTTATAAGGTACTGTTGGGTTTAGCAATCACTCCATAAATAGGGCAATAAAAGCACAGACCAACACCTTTCACTTACCCTAGTAAGTAACTTCATGGTCAGATTTGTATGGTATACTGAGCAGAAAGTCATTTTCTATCAGATAATGAAAATATTTAGAAAACCTCTAGAGCAGCGAGGGCTATAGAACTCCTAAAACCGTAATTGTTTTACGCCATTATTAGAAATGAAAATATTGGGAAATTACTGAAGTTTCCCAGTAAATAGGGTGTTACACCAAAATAACCCTCAGGCTGCTAAGAAAAGCCTTTTTGAATTGCATGAAAAAGAGTGGTTACTTTTTCACTTATCTTCTTCTACCACATAACAATAACAATACCCTTGTTGTCATAAATCTTCTTTTATAAGCAAAGTGGCTATCATTCAGAGTACAGTGTATTTTATATAATTCAAAACCAGAAAAAAGTTAAAATAATTGTTAACAAATGTAGTTGTGTAAGGATCACCAAATGCAACCACACATGCTCTGCAATAACTCTTTAGCATATCAACTCAACTCTAAAAAAGTTAAAGACAAATTATAACATTCATTATTTAAAAAAAAATAAACTATTTGAGTTTTCTTAAAAGTTGGGCCTGTTCTAAGCCAATATTTTTATTCAATGTGTTGGAGAAATATCTTTTCTCCGAGATGAGACCTGGGTCTAAATCTTTCTCCCCCGCGTGGAAAAGGGAGCAGCATGCATGGGATGTGTCGTTCTGATTTTGAAGAGTTTGTGTGGACTCTGCTTGATCAACAGCTGAGGCATCTCCCAGGAAAACCTGGGGAGGCTCGAGTGACAGCAACAGTTACGCTGGCTAATGTAATCCCACCAAACTGCTTTAAATTATTTGCATTCACTACACATTAGAAACCTATAAAGAACCAGATTTTATCCTGTGAGCAAAAGTACAATAGAAACTCCAGATCTCAAAGAACCCCAAAAAGCCTAAAGGAAATCAGAAAAGTATATTAACACGACTAAGGTGTTCTTAAATCAACTGAAAAACAAGCTTCTGAATTTCTATACTCTACTCCAGTCTACTAAAAATATATACTCAGAAAGTCTGCTAAACCTTTCTTAACAGGTTCAGCTCAATGACTAAATGTAATATTCATGTCACATAATGGAAGCTGTCCAACATTATTAAAAACAAATATACTTTGTAATAATTTATTTTACCAGTGCATTAGATCACATAGCTTGTTTTTCATGCAGTATTTCTGTATATTTCTGAAATGTTATCATAAAGTTAAATTACTTATAAAGCATGAGTACGTGGCATTAAAATAATTGGTAGATTGACAAGAAGATACGTTAATGACTGCAAATCCTGTTTAGGTGGTGTGGTTCAGTTAAGCCCAGGCAACAAGGCAGAGTTAGGCCTGGTAAGTCATCACAGCCTTCACAAGATTTGGCTTCCCAAGGACAACTGGATTGGCTTTTGAATACAGGAAGGAATTTTTTAGGCTGCATTTCCTTACTTTATTTTGGGGGGGATGAAAGCAGTAATCCCACCTGCATTTAAAGCAACGATAGTGGCACAATACCAACACCAGCTATCTCGTACCGTGTGTGTCTGGGGAGCAAGAGGCTTTCACTGGGAACACCAGCTTGGCTAGGTAAAGCCAGGTAGATTTCTAGTTGCAACTAGCCAAGGTACTTTAATGGGTGTAAAATAGTCTCAGTGATGAGATCCAGTGCGATTCCAGGGCTAAGGGGAAATCTTAATGAAAGAACAAAATGGGTCTAAGTTGGCGGTTCTCAAACAATCACCAAGGGCTAGACTTGCTCTCAGCCATCTTGAGCAATAGACTTATATGAATAAACCCTGCAAAAAATGTTTTTCTTTTTAAAATGTGGCACTTCAAGATCTCTGCCTGCTAGAACAGCTCCTTCTCCCAAATAAACAAACCGGCAGTTAAGTTCATGCTCAACTACTGCCTTCCAAATCTGTCTTCCAGCAATAGTAAGAAATTTTTCATATGCCAAGCACCTTCCTAATTCTCAGACAAATCATTAGCAATGTCAACTGTTTTACAACAGGTAAAACTAAGGAGGTTACACATGATTAGCCTAAAACCACAAAGGCAGCCTGTGTCTGACCAGAATATAGAGCTGAGCCAAATAAAATAATTGCTGGTCCTGCTACCTGACTGCCTTCAGAAGCCAGTCAGCTTTGTGCTGGGATGGGAGAAAGTTACCGCTTACACTTTATGTTCAAACATATTTATATATTTTATAACATTATGCCAAAACTAGTTCAGTCAGCCTTTAGGAGCCCGTTTGGGAATTTTTCCACTATTGTTGGCCGCATCTGCACTTCCTGTTTTTACGGATGATTCATTTCAGGAAGTGCTGAGGCTGCCAAAAAAATACACAAATTCATCATAATAAACCAAACCCAACCAAAGCTATGTTTTTCACGTAAAACCAAAGCACAATCTCATGACCTTGCAGAAAAAGCTTGAATTTTGTGAAATTTCAAGAATTATTTTCAGCCTTTTTCAGCATCTCACCATTTCCTCTGTTTCTCAGCTACAAAGTTTGGCTCTAAACTTGCTGAGTTTAAAAAAGCAGATTAAAAAGGCGGGAAAGATAAGGTTATTATGCACAGTGAAAAAGAAACTCACTGCTCTGCACCAGCTTTTTTCCATCAGTTAAAAAAATAGAACTACAAATCATTCATTTACAGCAAATTAATTTGCGCGAGGACTTTGCAAAGTAAAATATAGTTGCACTCTCTATAGCTGCAGTATACTTAATTTCACATAAAATAATCTATTCCTATATCAGTAGCCTGATGCAAATTCCATGAGAATGTCAAAGCTGTTCTTTGTTAATATAGTTGGGTTTTCCTCCTGAAATAGATTTAGAAAGAGTCAAAGATTTCTTTCCTTGTCTGAGCAGGTCTGTAATGTTACAACATCCTCAGTGCGCTCATATCTCAGGAGTAAACTGTTCTGCCGGGTTTTTTTTCCAAGGCAACTAACAAAAATTATCATTATTTTGGCCACTTACTAACCTTTTAACTGTTGCCCTAACTACATGCTCACCAGCATCTCTCTCATAAAACTTCCGTAAGAAATCACAGAAATGCTGAAAAAATTATTTTTCAGTAGAACTGCTAAGCTTTTGCCTCATTTTTGATTAATTTCATGCCTGACTCAGTCAGAGATTAGGCCCTGACACAGGTTATAATTAAATATTGAAATCATGAAGTGCAAGAATGTTTAATTTTTAAAATATGAGTTTTAATTTACCTCATACAGAGAATAGCTCTGGTCACCTGCAGAGATGCATTACACACTACATTGCCTAATGTAGGATGCCTGAATAAGGCTGAGCATACAGTTAAAGTAAACTAATGCAATTTACTGAACAGCAGTCAAATATTTATCCAGTTGATGAAGCAGACTTTATGTGAAACTCAGACAATAATTAAAGAGAAGCCTTGCTTAAAACATGCTTATTCCAGTTTTCACAAATATGTTATACCAAAGCAGCATCTTCCTTTTCTCAAATATTGATGTTCTCCTAACACATTATACAGTGAGCTTGTCCTTGGCATTCTCTTGACTATTTAATGAATACATTTCCTGGCATTTGCCTTATCTTTGTTATGTTGTTCTTTGGAGAGCTAAAACTATTAGTTAGCCCTTGACAGAAAAACATCAGAGCAAGCTGGTAAAAGGTCTTACAGTATCAGAGTTATTAACATGGTATTTGATTAAACCATAGAAAGATGGGGAATAGATACTACAGAATATGTCCCCTGTACTTAGACTTTCACAGCTTTGGGTGTTTTTTTTCATAGAACTTTCACTTTTTTTTTTTTTGGTCATTTTATCTGAGCAATAGTCTGAATAGTCACAGGCTGAATACTAATCCTATGATTATGTTGTAGTGCTGTATCTCTATCATTCCAAATAGAATTGAATGTGTCAGGTATTTCCAGTTCTTCAGAACAAATATTTTTGCTTCAAGTTTCAGTTTTCACAGTAAACAAAACTTTGAAGTCCTTTTATACCAACAACCTGAAATACATGTTTTACACGATATAGAACAAAAGATAAACAGCATACAGACATTTATAAAACTGTAAATGGTCTCAATTTTTAATTTATAACATTAAAGTTTGTGTTCTGCATAATTTACAAGCATTATTAAATCTTCACATTTCAAAGCACTATCAGGAAGCCTTGAGTAATTGTTCATCAGAAACACCTAGTACTGATCACAGTAATAGAGACAGAGTTTTGACCTGATCTATATTCCCAAAATAGATGGAAACATATTTCCATAATAATCTACTGACCAGTAGGTAGGGAAGAAGAGGTACTCAGAGGTACTCATTGGCTATGAACAGTCATTAGGAAATCCCCAAATTTTTCAGTAATACAAAGCTGATGAAGCATTGACGTCCATCCCCTTCAAAATACACCATATTTCAAAATACACCCTACAAATTACACTTAATCCAAACTCTACTATTTTTTGCAACACAGCTGGATAATTCAACACAAAGTGACTGCGTGAGGTTTCTCCTACACGGAAGCAGCATTTTTGTTTTGACAGCTTTTTTTACTTTGATAATGTCACACGTGCAAACAGCCCCTGCGTCTGGAAGGCTAATGTTGCATTTTTAAGAAATCAGGATTATCTCATCTAGATCAGAAAGGCAATAGAGACAAATGCCAACACCACCAAGTTAGCTCATCAGAAAAGCTCTTGAGCAAGAGCTTAACTGGCATAAAATACCATGAGTACTTCACCGGAGCTGTGCCAGTATACATCAGCTGGAGTTCTGGCCCAATATGTAGAAGCTGCATCCAGGCACACTTCATTTTCCGCTGCAGTCTCCAACCCAAACCAGCTGCATCTACAAGCAGCTAGGAGGCTGCCTTGCAAACTCTGTACCTGGACTATTTCCATTCTTGAATGGGCAGCATCACCTCCATCCTTGCCATGCTTAAAGCCAGTATACCACAAATAGTTACAGATTTCAGTGCAATGCTGCTGTTCTTACGTGTGTTAGGGGTCAGGAAGATTTAGAGGATTTCTGCATTTTCTGCCCGTGCAAGCTCTGTGAAGTCAGAAAATGATTAAATTATTAGCAATAGGACATCACAGCAACCAGTTTGAGCTGCGGAGGATTTGGCGCTGTATTCTGCCATTCTGTTGCCAGTATTCATGTCATTGCTCAAAGCATATAGGAAAATGACAAATCACAAAGTTTGACTACTCACTACTCATCAGTAAACTCATTTGGGGATTATCAGCCAGTATTTTTTGTGGGGTAAGGCAACAATCCCACCTAACTTGTTTCCTCTCACCTAAATGGTGGAGGTTGCTGTCAGCCCGTCTTTCTACCTGCCTTTTCACTGATAATTGAGGAACTGAGAAAAGGCAGCTGTTTTAATTTTAAGTCAGACATTAACAAACTCAGTCCTATCCACCAGCTTTATTACTGTTCATATGATTATGTAAAGAACCTCTTTGCTAGCACAGGTACCACACGTAGGAAGGACTGAAGCACCAGGAGCTCGGGCAAGACCACTAGTGTTGTCATACTGTATCAGATTTTGTGGTGATTTTTACAATCTGCTGTTATGGTCGATTTGTACAGGATCTTCAGACTTGTTATGCCATAACTTAAGGTTGGACCCGACCCTCAGATTTCCATGACTAACGTAATGTCAGAAGGGTTTGTCTTTATTACACTAATGTTTTGGGGGTTGTTTTTTTTAAAAGCAAGTGCCCAATTAAGTAATAAAGTTATTGATTAAACTATGAAATATGGCAGCAAATTTCAAATAATTTTGGCTATGTATTTTATAAGTAACCATGTTTTAAAGCATTTTAAATGCTTTTCAGTGTGGTTGGGTTTGTGTTCTTCTCCCCAAAAGGTTTCAGAGCTAGTAAAAATATTTGAGCAACTATTGTGCACCACCAGACAGACAAAAACCTGACCTTTTAGCTGCAAGTAAAACAGGATCAGATTATAGGGCATTTGCCATTTTTTAAGAATCACTTTGGTTTGTCTGCAAACATTGTTGAATGTCTATAAACTCTGTGTCCTACTCAGCCAGGTCTATAGTGATTCACATTACATGACATTACACTGATTTTTTTTCTGTTCAGCTATTTCCCATTAAATATCCCATTTTAACATAATAAAACTTTTTAAAGGACATAAGAGTTTTATGGCCCATTTGTGTCCCAAAGTCACTGAGAACAGCCCAGTCCCTACATCTCTGTCCATAAACACACACAGACAATCCCAGGAAATCACACAGTAACTGATTAATCCACAAAACTTCCACTCTATATTTCTTTGTATTACAACTATTGAGCATTTCCCAAGACCATACAGAAACTCACACTGCTGCTCCCAAAATTACTGACACTGCAAAAGTTGCAATTTATTCCAGCAGGAAATATCCAACACATGCAGATGTCTTAGATGAAAATGCCCCAAAATTCTTGTCTCGAAAGCTCACATTTTTACACCTTTATACCTCCTTTGTGTATAAGTAATACTGACTTATTCTTCTTCCATTTATACCCATTTACTCCACAGATCTGAATGAGTCTAACTGGTGCAAGAGCACCTCATGCTTTACTGGCTTTCACATCATCTTAGCTATAATCCTCACACTTTGTTTGTCAAGATCTAAGATTTTATGTCAGGGAAGCTGTCACAAGATTGACTCTGTGTTGCCAAAAAAAAAAAAATTAAAAAAAAAATGCTTGAAAGGTCTAATCCCCTGGCCCTCAATTACAACACTAATTGTATTTACTGGACCCACTCATGGGGGCTGTGGGAGTGGGTCTGAACGGATTAGGCATTGCTCCCTAGAAACCTGTGCTTGCTTGGCATGCACCCACTAAGAGCAAGGCTGATTCACATGCCAGAGCAGATGCCACTAATACAGAGGGCCGTGAGTTTAGCCTGCCAGAAAGGATTCATTTTCACATCTAACCATTCGCTGCAGCAAGATACATGGGTACACACTGGCTTGTGACTGTTACAGCCCCATGCTATTTTACAGTGCATAGAATCCGTAATGGAAGAAATCATTCCACAATAAAAATTATTTAAGATGGCCTTACTTAGCCTGTATGCATCGCAGGGCATCAAATTATTTTACATGGTGCATAATGACCAGCTATTGATGTTCTCCACTCAGGCTTACCAAGTGAATGGAAAACTTCACCTATGCAAAAGGAAAGTTCATCGTGCCATACTGTACAGTGTCTTGCCTTGATGGCTACTGCTGAAGATTAAATAACAGCTAATGGCTACTTAGACTAATTCCAATGTTCTTACAAGTATTTCTCTGTACCTCTAGGCATGTTTACACACATACATGTAAACGTACACGCATGTGTGTATGCGTGCAAATCTATACATGCAAGTACTAGTGTTGGGATCACATTAGCGTAGTGTAAATGTTTGTTTTATCTGAAATGTCAGCTCAGCAGTAGAATCCTTTTGATAATTGCAGTGAACCATCATCTCGCTATTCCAATGAGTAATACTCATTAATAAATAAATAAACAAAGCTTTAGAAGACTTCGTATTTCCTTCAAAGACTAGGGTTTGTTTTGGTCTTTTTAATGCAAAATTACCTCCTAAAGGAAGTGCCACTCACATAGTTTGATTTGGAGGCTATCTTCTCAATACTTTGGGAAAAAGATACTTCTCCCCCCCCACCCTCCCCCCTTCCCCCCCCGGAAAGCCATTCTTAATGCTGATAGATCAATTAGCTAGATTGGTTTTCCCATCTTTACATATGTGTGTGTGTAGACACAGACACCTTCTTTCATTTGAAATGTAAAAATAATGCCAAATTCTTGTTTGAAGTTGTTAGACGACAATTGCTCGTAGAACTATAACCTTACTTATGCAAATCACTAGAGTTCATGGTAAGTCTGACATTTACAGAATTAATGAACTAAATAATTAAGTGACCTGGTAAGCGAATTGGTAAACCAGAACTATTAATCTTTTAATGAATTCTTTACTATCACTTAAATAATAAATTTTTTGCATAATTTTAAAGGATTACAGTAAAGAAACATTAGAATAGAAAATCCATTATGTAAAGGAACGTTGCTTTTATAAATCTGTCATTATGTCTCTTTTTATTGAATTCATTTCTATTCAAGGTTTAGAAAAGTGGCAATTCCTGCACTGGTGACTAACAGTCCCCAACATTTTAGTGGTAAGATTTTTTTCTTGCTAAGACAAAAAGTCTAGGATCATTTACTGCTTCAGACAAACCACTGCCTAAAGTGAATAATTAGCATACAACTGTAATTTAAGAAATCCCCTATTTGATGGTGTGCATCACACATGTTTCAGATTTTCAAAGCACTAGTAAGTTAACTAGGCACAGTAAATGACGTTTCTGAACCAGTTCCTCTCAGAGATAATTTTTTTCTACATGTTGCTGGCTTTCACCTTTCTACCAGTTTTGTACCACATCTCTTACTTTTTTCTGTTAGAGTATCCTGAACTCAGATACTCTCTTAAACTCCAGTATACCACTATTCTTCATATGGTATCCTGAATGGTATGTAAATTCGTCTTTCCCCATCTTCCTTTCCATCGATGTCCACAATAGAATTAGACTTAGAGTGGAAATTTGGAAGTACCATATACTTCTGTAGGTACCGTTTCTCCCATTCGGGACACCATTGCTGTACAGACTTGAAGTACACATTCTTTTCTACTGTACCTAGATGTCTATAAGTACCACGGGTAACATACAGTACAATACATGTGCATTTTTTTTGCTACATAATCTGATTTGACAACACTGCCAAAGATTTCAAGGACCTGTAAAAAATGCTTCAACATTTGTTCCCTTTTTAACATTTCAGCCACTGAAAGCAGCCAAGTAAAAACAACAGTATGTATCCAAAACAATTAAAACAACATTTCAAGTCTTTTTTTTTTTTTTTTTTACAAAATTAATACTTACAATTAATTTTCAATTTGTCTCTTTGAAAGATGCTACACAGTGTAACTTGTCTCAAGGTTACAAAACATTTCAAATTGATATTGAAATGTCATAGGGTGATAAAAGTAATGGAAATAATGAAATTAGCATCTGACTAGGATCTTTCTTTTGAAAAACTATCTCCATTCAAAAAAGCAGAAGAGCTACTAGTTGTGAAGGCAGAAATAGCAGTTGGTGGCTCAAGAAAGAAGGAATGGGTTCTACACCATCTCATTGGCATGTGCCAGATACTCCAGCATCTTTCATTGCAATCCAGCAAGCGGATTATGTCCACACAACACCCCTGTGAGTTTTTTGAGCAACATGAAACCACTTGAGAAATCGGTAACATAGTGCAAAGACTAAGTTTTGATCTTACAGGAGTTTCTGATGATGTTTTCTTTGTGAGTACAAAGGAATGCACCGAAGATTGGCCATAGCTGATGTTTACTCTAGCCAGGTTTAGTTTTTATGAATATATCCACTTAAATGACAGTAAATAAAAAGGGCAAGGCTACATGAATATATTACTGTTACAGGTGTGCTTGGGGAACAACATCCTAAAAATGAAATGCCACAGCCAACAGAGCCTTACTGTTTGAAGTGAGTTCAACTTACTTTCAGGAAACTGGTGAAACTTCATCAACAGAAAATCTAATTCTGCTGACCTATGCTGCACCCACACAGTGTGGCTTTTGCAGTTCGTTATGCAGGCACAGCAACTGCAGCAAGCAGTAACACCCACAAAAAAATTTCTGAAATCAGAATACTGTTCTGTCCCACAGAACATTCTATCATTAGGTAAAAAAAGCAAGAAGCAAAACACAGGCAGTATGCTATTCAGCAAGTTCAGTCACTAATTGTAGCTGGTCAAAAATTTTCTACCAGACAAGACAGATATTTAAAAAAAAAAAAAAATCACATAAACTTAAGTTTTGAATATATTTCATTATGAAAAGGGATGGGAAGTGTGCAGACAGAATCAGTGGGGCAAGGTAGAATAAGTTCAGTTCACATGAGTATTTGGTATACAGGTGTGCATATTTGTCGTTCATTAACTCCTCTGAACTAACACCCATGCAGAAACTTACCTTGTGTTAAACATTAGACAACCTATTCAACTTTTCAAGCCAAATAGCACATCTAGAACAAAATATCTATCATACAGAAAGGGCTTTCTAGTCTACAGATGACAATGTGATATAAAGATACCCAGGAGCTAGGGAATTCAAGGGCTGGGAGAAATTGGAAACCAAACGGAAGGAACTAAGGAGTTGTGTGAACAGTGGAACTGAGACAAGACTGCTTTCAAAAGAAATTGTGTTGGCTGACATTTTTTACTTAATTACCTTAAGGCTGCAGTGTAAGCCATGGCTAGATATCAAATAATCCATATGGGAGAAAATAGCAAAATGACTTAATTACAGAAAAAAATGTACATCAAGATATGATCTCCAATAGAACATAAAAAATACACAGGACAGAGAAATGTAACCGAAGATTGGATTATTTGATTTGTAATACAGACCAAACTTTATTTTTATAGAAGTCCTTATGTATTGGTTTTATGTGGCAAGGTTTTGGTAGCGGGGGGGGGTTACAGGGGTGGCTCCTGTAAGAAGCTGCTGGAAGCTTCCCCTGTGTTCGAGAGAGAGCGAGCCTATACCAGTTGGCTCTAAGACGGACCCGCCGCCGGCCAAGGCCGAGCCAATCAGTGATAGTGGTAACGCCTCTGTGATAACATTTTTAAGAAGGAAAAAAAAGTTGGGACGCGGAAAACAGCCACCGGAGAGAGGAGTGAGAACATGTAAGAGAAACAAGCCTGCGGACACCAAGGTCAGTGCAGAAGGAGGGGGAGGAGATGCTCCAGGCGCCGGAGCGAAGATTCCCCTGCAGCCCGTGGTGAAGACCCTGGTGAGGCAGGCTGTCCCCCTGCAGTCCAGGGAGGTCCATGGTGGGGCAGATATCCACCTGCAGCCCGTGGAGGACCCCACGCCGGAGCAGGTGGGTTCCTGAAGGAGGCTGTGACCCCGTGGGAACCCTGCGCTGGAGCAGGTTCCTGGCAGGACCTGCGGATCTGTGGAGAGAGGAGCCCACGGAGCAGGTTTTCTGGCAGGACTTGTGACCCCGTGGGGGACCCACGCTGGAGCAGTCTGTGCCTGAAGGACTGCACACCGTGGAAAGGACCCATGCTGGAGCAGTTCGTGAAGAACTGCAGCCCGTGGGAATGGCCCACGTTGGAGAAAGTTCGTGGAGGACTGTCTCCCGTGGGTGGGACCCCACGTTGGAGCAGGGGAAGAGTGTGACGAGCCCTCGCCCTGAGGAGGTGAAGCGGCAGAAAATAACATGTGATGACCGTAAACCCCATCCCTGTCCCCCTTGTGCCGCTGGGGGGGCTTGGTGGAGAAATCCGGGAGTGAAGTTGTGCCCGGGAAGAAGGGAGGGGTGGAGGGAAGGTGTTCTGAGATTTCGTTTTATTTCTCATTTACCTTACTCTGGCTGATTTGTAATAAAAAGTGAGCTAATTTTCCCTAAGCTGAGTCTGTTTTGCCCGTGATGGTAATTAGTGAATGATCTCTCCTGTCCTTATCTCGACCCGCAAGCTTTTTGTTATATTTTTCTCTCCCCTGTCCAGCTGAGGATGGGGGAGTGATAGAACGGCTTTGGTGGGCGCCTGGCGTCCAGCCAGGGTCAACCCATCACAGTCTTTTTGGTGGAGAATGCGGGCAGTGTGAGGAATTTGAGATAAGGATAGTAATTGAGAGAGCTAACGGGCAAAACATGGACTGAACGCAGCTAGAGAGTTAAGAGCTGCTTGATGAGTGGGGAAATTTTATTGTTGTAATTGTGGTGAAGGGACAAGGGGTGGAATGTGTGTAAATTGTCCACTTTTTGTCGGTTTTGTGATGATATTATTTTGATTTTGGTGTGGGGAATTCTTTTTGTTAATGTGAGTGAAGATTTTGTGTGATGAATGTAGATTTTAATGATATTTCTTAAAAATGTGATACACAGAGGCGAGGGGTGGAATGTATTGGTTTTATGTGGCAAGGTTTTGGTAGCGGGGGGGGGTTACAGGGGTGGCTCCTGTAAGAAGCTGCTGGAAGCTTCCCCTGTGTTCGAGAGAGAGCGAGCCTATACCAGTTGGCTCTAAGACGGACCTGCCGCCGGCCAAGGCCGAGCCAATCAGTGATAGTGGTAACGCCTCTGTGATAACATTTTTAAGAAGGAAAAAAAAGTTGGGACGCGGAAAACAGCCACCGGAGAGAGGAGTGAGAACATGTAAGAGAAACAAGCCTGCGGACACCAAGGTCAGTGCAGAAGGAGGGGGAGGAGATGCTCCAGGCGCCGGAGCGAAGATTCCCCTGCAGCCCGTGGTGAAGACCCTGGTGAGGCAGGCTGTCCCCCTGCAGTCCAGGGAGGTCCATGGTGGGGCAGATATCCACCTGCAGCCCGTGGAGGACCCCACGCCGGAGCAGGTGGGTTCCTGAAGGAGGCTGTGACCCCGTGGGAACCCTGCGCTGGAGCAGGTTCCTGGCAGGACCTGCGGATCTGTGGAGAGAGGAGCCCACGGAGCAGGTTTTCTGGCAGGACTTGTGACCCCGTGGGGGACCCACGCTGGAGCAGTCTGTGCCTGAAGGACTGCACACCGTGGAAAGGACCCATGCTGGAGCAGTTCGTGAAGAACTGCAGCCCGTGGGAATGGCCCACGTTGGAGAAAGTTCGTGGAGGACTGTCTCCCGTGGGTGGGACCCCACGTTGGAGCAGGGGAAGAGTGTGACGAGCCCTTGCCCTGAGGAGGTGAAGCGGCAGAAAATAACATGTGATGACCGTAAACCCCATCCCTGTCCCCCTTGTGCCGCTGGGGGGGCTTGGTGGAGAAATCCGGGAGTGAAGTTGTGCCCGGGAAGAAGGGAGGGGTGGAGGGAAGGTGTTCTGAGATTTCGTTTTATTTCTCATTTACCTTACTCTGGCTGATTTGTAATAAAAAGTGAGCTAATTTTCCCTAAGCTGAGTCTGTTTTGCCCGTGATGGTAATTAGTGAATGATCTCTCCTGTCCTTATCTCGACCCGCAAGCTTTTTGTTATATTTTTCTCTCCCCTGTCCAGCTGAGGATGGGGGAGTGATAGAACGGCTTTGGTGGGCGCCTGGCGTCCAGCCAGGGTCAACCCATCACACCTTAATTTTTAGAAAAAGTTCTTTCCCTCTTTCCCACAACTTAATTGTTGATTCTTTGATGTCTAATAAAAATTACGTTTAACACTGCAATGGTTTCTGCAGTAGAGGAATTACCAGGATCGGTCTTAAGTATTTTGATGAAATGGTAGGCATTTGCAGATATGCATTGAAATAGTTCAGTAGGTTTTAAAGCTCCTGGATCTCCCATACACATAGCATGAATACATACAATGTGAACAGACTCTTTAGAAAACAAGATGAAAATGAGAACAAAAGAAGCTAGCATAAGCTAGAACAGTGGAAATCAAGACTTGGCAGAGAGATTATTCTTGGAGATTTAAAAATGCATAGGTATATATCCAAAGGCTAATTTAAAAAATGGAGTTTAATTTTGACGCTGAAACCAAGGGAGAGTCACGAAAAATTTGTTTATATCCCATTTAAGCTATGGATGAAATTACTTCTCCAAGTACAAAGAAACTGGGGGATGGGGTAGTGGGAATGCCGAGTAATTTGTACGAAAAATGTTCTAGATGTCATCTAATACAGTTTTTGTGTTTTCCAGCTAATGCTGGTAGTTGCACTTTATCTCTCTAGCAACCTCTGCAGGAGGTTCCCAGCCATAGCAATCACAACAGCCTTCAGCTTATTTGGAAAATAGAGTATCAGGCCATAAAGCGTAAATATGCAACAGAAAATAAAGTGTATATGAATAAAAAGAAATAGCAGAGAGACCAAAGCAAGCACAATTTGCTAGAAAGACACTGAAATAATCTTTTTGAGCTCATTATTTTAAGATCACAGATAAAGTCACTCCAAAATGGTATCAGTTTAATGTACACTGGCAGAACCCAACCATCAGCTCTTTGGATTGGCCACAGACAGCGTATGGGAGGATTCCCCGGGCTGCCGGTGCCTTCAAACAGAAGATCTTCAGACCAGCAGCGTGGGAATACTCCCTTTGAACAGCTGAGTGATATGCAAAAGATATAAAAACAGATATAAATGCTAATAATTAAAAACTAAATGAATAATACCCAATGCAGAATTTTTAAGAAGGCTGAGAAGGCTTTGGCATTCAGAGGCAGTGCCAGCCAGCTGTAATAATCATCTTTAAACACTCCGAGAAAGAAGGAAGACATTATTAGCATTGCGGAAACAAAGCAAGTACCCCCATGGATAAAAGTGTGTTTCTACAGTAAAAGCTTCTGTAGAAAAGCTTCTGTAGTAAACTGAAATGGTTATACAGTTGAACCTGACTGCTCTGAATGAGCAAAGCAACATTACTTTTATTGGTCTGAAGAGACCCTGCTAGAAACATATGGCCTTTTATCCGAGCCTACCCAGAGCAATAAACTCTGAAACACCTTAGTTGTGTTTGTTACTTTATGGGCAACAAAGTATTAAGAAATAAACATTTTTAGCACCGTACTTTTATAAAATGGAAAATATTCAATCTCCTCTGGAACCTAGGTAAAGTTTTGCTTTCATTTGATGGTGCATGCTCCTCAGATGAAAACCTTTGCTTAAATTAATTTGAAATAATAATAAAAAAAAACAAAAATGAATTAAACAGCTGAAGTAATTTATCTTGAAAACTGTGAACTAAGCACACTTTGTATGAGCTCTGAGATAAGTTTGATTTACGAGTTTGCTGTGCAATTGTGTCAGGGGTATCTACCCTGCAGCTTTTTGGCTGGTGTTCCTCATCCCACTTGTACTTTCAGCACGTGTGAGAACCAACAGCTTCCGCAGGCTGTCCGGTCCATTCCCAGCCACCATGCAGCTCTGCCCACTGCTACAAACAGCCCAGGTAAACATCCACTGCCTTGGACATAACTCCCCCAAAATATTTTCAGACTACAGGTTACCGCTGCCACACACGTCTTGATTCTTTTTTTCATATATGACAGTACATACATTATACCTCTTCCCTTGATGAAAACCAAGAGTACCAGATGAAACGTGAAGGTGGATAATAAAGGTAAAGACTGGCTAGTGTTTGAAAGCTCACCTTCTTTCTCCCTCAAATACAAAGGGGTCCAATAAAACAAGAATAAAATAAAGAATAAAGATGACTGGTGGATGACTGATGTCGTCCAGGCTATGAATTACAACAGAAGCAGAATCCAATATCAAAATAGCACTATCATGGAGACTGGAAATAAAGCTAAGCTTCACACTGGCAAATCTAGTTGTATATAGATTTTGAGCTGTTCTTTCTCTAAAAAGGGAAACAGGCATGGCCACCAGAAAAACCCAAACCCAAGTTTGGCCAGAGGCCCTGAATCTTAGTGAGACTTAAAATATGAATCGAGATCCAAACCCACAGAAGTAACATAGGCCTGCTGGTCTGATAGAGAGATAACGCATACAGCAACCAGAGAATAAAACCTGCCTTTATAGACACATTAGTGAAATTAAAAAAAAAAAATAATCACAGAACAAAAATACGTTTATCTCCAAAACTTGTGAAGAACTGTGTGTTTTGGTGTTGATTTTATCCTTGCCAATAAAAGAATCATGTCACATAAGCAGCAAAAAGAAACACAACTATGTCATGTTTTCTTAAATTATCGAGGGATTGCTTGACCGGGAAATCACTAAGAAAATCACACCATAGCTGATCGATAGCTGCAGCACAAATGTCACAGCATTAATAACTTCTCCCTGAAAGCTGAGAACTTTGCACCACGTCCGAAGCGTAACACAGTGGTAGAACCGCCCTGGTCCGCAGAGCCCTCCCTCCAGCGGAGGATGGCAGAGCTGGGTGCTCAGGGAGCGCAGTGGAAAGGACGGGGACAGGAGATGGAAATTCACCTCCAGCCCCTCTTTCCAAAGCTTGATTTTCAAGCTCGTATTTTGCTTTCTGACCTTAATACCACTGGGAAGAGAGAGAATTTTGGTGTGCCGTGTCCAGGTCTCCAGCCCAAGCTACTGTGATGAGGACAGAGCACCAGTGTCTGCGATGTAAGTAAATATTTCTGCTTTGTGGTATTTCCTGAGCACTAGTACTGCAGCCTCTTGCTGCTGATGTACAGCCCTCCCTCGTGCAGTTACATAAAAAAAAATAAAATAGTGGGAATGTTCTCATTTTTGGGGCCTACTAAGATGAGATGTTTTAGTAAGAGACAGCCAGGAAAAAGGAAAGTCTGGGGAGCAGCAGTGCTGGGAAGCAGCTGTGGTGCAGTGGTTGCCATACCACAGAGCAAATACACACCGGGAAGAAAACTGAACCGTTGTATCTTGCCGCTGATCTCAGAAACATGAGCCTCTATCTTTCCTTTGAAAAAAATACATTGAATTTTTAGGAAGCCAAAACAAGGAAAATGAAGGAAAAAAACCCAAACCAACCTCCAGCATTCTTTACTCTTAAATTGATAAAATGCACGAGAGCTCACTGCCATAAAAAATACAGCTTGCCAGATCAGCAGACCCCAAACGGCACCCTACCAACAGGATAGCGTGAGATTTTTCTTTTCTTTTCCAGCAGTAGAGGATACGCATGGATATTTATATATTCCCTGAAGTATACAAGGGCCAGAGCTCTCCTGAGTCTACATCATGCCTTCCAACCCCAGCGAGACCCGCGAGGACAGCCAGCCTGGGACACCCAGCGACGTTCCTGCATGCAACGTGCAGCTGATCCCTGGGGAGGGCAGGGAGGTGTGCAGGGACCCTCCGAAGCTGAAGGGCTCGAAGGGCAGCCTGTCTGCAGGTGGTAATCCTTCGCACCCAAGGAAATGAAGGAGAGAAGCACATCTGAGGACGCGGCAGCCCTCACCTAGCGTGGCAGTGCTAGGTTTTTCCTAGTTAGTCAGTTTTGAAGCCTCATGCAGATCCGAGCATAAACTAGTTTTCCACAAAACTAATAAAGGCCCTTCCTGAGGTATCTGAAAAAATGCTTTCAAGGCATTTTCCCGGTGTGGGTCTGATTTTCTCCTGTGAGCAGATCAGATTGTTCAGGACAAACACCGTGTCCTCGATTGTGCCTTCCCCTGCTCCTTGCAAGTGCGTGCCTTCAGCAGGCACCATCATGTCCCAACGCCACCATACTTTCAAGGCAGGACATTCAGGCTGGCCAGACTGCAGCTTTCCATTTTGTAGCCACAGACCTTACACCCAGTCAGGTTTTTTAGGTAGAGAACCAGAAAGTAAATAGAAATTATTTTGTGTCCCCTGGGATTTTCCAGGGGTTTAGGTTGCTTAGAGATGACTTCAGCCCTCAGTGCAATTCACAACACCATTTGATAGACTTCTCCAAGCCGTTTGACTTTGAAGGCTGAGCTAGGACTGCACTTGGGCCACATGGGAAGGGCAGAGGTATGTGTGCTAGGCTGCAGCTGGGCACCTAGCAGGGTATCTTCCATCTGTCCAGAAACTATTGATAGCACGTGAGATCACAGAGCCAGAAAAAAGGCATTGGCATTAACTGTAAATGCACGAGACATAATTCTGCTAGGCAAGGAGCAGAAAGATGATCTGAATTGCACATTCAATATTCAAGACTTCACGGGTCCACTAAGGAGCCATTTCACCAGTCAGAGGAGAGCCGCATAGTAATATACCTCCCATTGCCTGGCCATACTACACAATCCAAAAATACTCCCTTGTCTACTTAGGACAGGTCTATAGCTCCTGTACGCTACCAGAGCGGTGCAAAGGGACCCTGGTGGAGTCCTTGCCTTATTTAAGTTTGCTGTGGCTGTAAGATGATATCCCTTACAACAACTCAGCCTTCTCCTTGCTCCTGCAGGAAAGCCAGATTCATATTTCCATCATTCCCATAGTATAAGGCCATTGTTATTACAGGCTCTTGTTTTATTTGGAGGTTCAGAAAAATCCATTTTAGTTGGCATTGTGAATATTTAACATATTTTCATAAATGAAAATCCATAGTCATTTTCACATTATGAAACCTAGACCTGACTGGAGAAAGCTTGCCCAGTGTATGTAATGATTATAGGAAATTCCATCTATCTTACATGGTATTTTCTTGTTTATTTCCCAAATCTCCAGAGAATTTTCTGAACTGCCTTGGAGTACTGGAAGAGGTCTCTGAAGAATTTCCAATGCTCTAGAAGGCCCAAGGCAGCATTTCCAGTGCTAGAAGGTGAATGAAGGGCTGTATTAACCCGTAAGCTTGCCTGTGATAACCAACGGCAGTATTGTGAAACGAAAAAGTAGCGTGCAAGACAAGGCTAAGATGAAACAGATTCTGACTTATCTGGCAGGTCTAAATAATTTAAAACACAAAGCATAGCTAGCCTACTAGAGTGAGTAAAGCACATCCTGCTGTGAATGAGACCTGCGTTTTATCAGTTCGCATTTTGGACTACAAGGAAAGAGATTGGGGGTTCAGTGGAGTACAAGGATAATAAATTAATACTTGCTCATAGCAGCAGAAAATAGCAACATTTCTGGAGAACACAAGAGATGTGGCGCATCAGTGATTATTTCTATCACAGTGATCTTCCGAAACCCTGACCAAGGTTGAAGTCCTACTTACCCAAAAGGCAGCTCCCCTGATGATTTCCTTTAAACAAATGCATTGAGAGACAGACAGAAGTACATTCACAGTCCCGTGATGTAGAGGCTGGCATGAGAGATGCTGAGATCTGGGACAAGTATCGGACTACAAGTGTTAAGACCATCCTATTTACTTCCTCCTGTCGCAGTATTTTAATTCATCATCTCTCCCAAAACTTCCAGAACCTATGAATTCTGGAATTCTTTCAGTATAAAGCACAGAGGATATTTTTAAGCCTCTCCTCCCCCATGCCAGTACCTTCCAGCTCCGTGAGTCTCTCCCAAGCAAGAACAGCCACACGCCTCCCTTCCAAACCTCCTTTTTGCCCTTGAGTCTGCCTGCCAGACACCAAACTCCCTGCTCCATAGCTAACTCTTCTGGACAGCCCAGAAATGGGTAGCACTGCCTTTGAAGCTTTCCATGCTGCCCTCACCCTTCCAGTCCAGCCCAGCCTGCACAGGAATGGGGTATACTGGTCATCGGGCACTCTCTGCAAGTCATCAGTTAAGTCGTTTCTCAGGGATGTACAGCAGAGTCCACTGCTGCTTTACTTGCAAGCTGATTTTGAACATTAATGATGCTAAGCACATAGGGGTTTTTAACTAAAATAATGTACAGCACAAAGTTAGTATATTCTGTAGACAGCCCTCACCTCCTGGAAGCCTCTAAGACAATGTCAAATAAAGGAATACCCACTCCTAAACTTAAACTAAATCTGAAAGTCTCTATACTTAAGGTTTAATCTGTGGTTTGATGCATATGTGTTTTACTGAGCTGTAACACAAATATTTTTATAGAATCATTACCTGAAGAATGTATTCCTCCCTTTCTGGTTCAAAACTCCCTTAGAAAAAAATACAACTTTTGCCTGTTAAAGACAAAATAAGGGATTTAGGATTTAGCGAACAGTTCACAGAACTCCTTTGATGTAGTTAAGATATTAGTTGTGTTTCCAAAGTGAAGCAGTACATGAAGTAGCATGTGCCAGCTATTTTTTAATTTTTAAATCCAATTAATTGTTCTAGTTACAGTACCACTAATTTTTATCTAGCTGATTAACTAGAGAATAATCCAAATACATTTCAAATTATAAATCTTTCATGATTTGGGAGATTTTATACAAATGTACATTTGACAGTGCTAATTTAAAGCAAATATCAAGCTTGATTAAACATTCCCAAGATAAGAAGGATAAACGATTGAATTATTTTATAGATTTAACTACCATTGATATGATGTTATAAACAGAAATATTTTGATGTTCATCATTAATTTTTAAAAATAATTCTTTGGGAAACAGCCAAGAAGGACTGGAGAAGTAGGTCAGAATGTATGCACAAAACATTTGTATTCTTTACTATATAAACACTAATTTATTTATTGAAATAATACACTGTTAATTATTTATTAAAGAAATTATAATTTTGCTGAGCTTCCCTCTGAAAGAAAAAAATCATTAAAATGTGGCTAATGCAATAGCCAAGGCTATGATTGTTTCACATCTCTGCCTCCCAACTGTTTGCCAAGTATTTATTCGCAAATCACTATCCGTTGAAACATAATCTGCATCAGAGCATCTCCAGCAAGTGAGTTACAAAGTGTTTTAGCAGGCTTTAAGTACTCTAAAAATATTCAGGATTCCCCATCACATTTTCTGTCCCATGTGTAGGAGACGATAGCAGGAGAAAAATCTCTTTAGGGGTCTGTTTTCTGGAATTATTGCTAAGGAAAGTATATTTCACAATACCACTGGCTATTTCTCCGAATCCAGGCTTTTAAGAATGCAGATATACAAAACATTATTAAGTAATACGGGAAAGGGAGGGAAAAGCCTCTTTGTGAGAAGTGACACTACACACAGAGGCTTTTGTCTGTTTTCTTTTTATTTCTTTTTCCTTTTTTTTTTTCCCCCTCTTTTTCTTTTTTTTTTTTTAATCAAGAAGCATGACTGATTCACCAAAAGGTTTAGAACTCTTCTCAGCACAATCAATCCTCCCACCATAAATTAGATAGACTTCACGCAAACACTCAGGTAAACAGAGAAAGTAGAAGCATGAAAACACCCATTACCTATAAAAAATTGAGCACATGTTCCCAGCTGGAGAGTGAGTGGAACCATAGTCAACAACACAGAAATATGCGCCAGCACGTTATTCTCCAAGGCAGAGCTGTAAACGAGACAGTGTCCAGGGATGGCTTGCCTATACTAATCTCAGTTGGCCTCTCTAGTTAATACATTTAAACAAAAACATGGATTTTCTGCAATCTATTACTATGCTTGATTAATTTGGGCAGCGGGGTAGATAACCCTTTTTCTCCTATTTTCCATAGGATGCACTTAAAATGAACATATTTTTCTAATGATTTAATTTCATTTTATTTCATTAATTCTACTGAAAAACAAGCAATATTGTGTCCAGCTAGTGCATTAATAAATATAACATGAAATTGGTTAATGCAACATACATTTCTCTCAATATCAGTTAGCTCTGTGTTACAGTGCAAAACAAAATTAAAGTATGATGGGTTTAGTTTCCTTTTGCTTTTTCCAATAGTATGAACTGATTCAGGGGGAAAGGGAAAGCAGGCTGCTTTTATGTCAGACTTACTGATATTTATTCTTTCTTATTTTGGGGAGCCTGGTTACCTGCATTTTACTAAACTCCATTGAACCACTTTCCAAGTGGCATTAAATTCTTTACTGAACTCCAGATAGATTAGACCTACTGCATTTCCCTTGTCTAGGAAATCAGTTATCTTATCAAAGAAACAGATCAAGTTAGTCTGGCAAGACATGCCTTCGGAAAGTCCATGTTGAGTTTTATGCATTATTCCTTGTTCCTCAATTTTTCTTTCAAGACTTTCCCTATAACCCTGCGTGATACTGCAATCAGATTAATGGGTGTCCAGTGTTTAAGCTACACTACGTTCCCACCATCAGCTAGAATACAAGGGCTCCATTTGCTGATCTCTGTCAGGAACTTTGTCGCTCCACTTGACAGATGTGCTCAGATCACTGCCACTGTACCTGCACTTTCATGCACTTACTTATTTGGGTACTTTGGGGATGAAAATGCTGAGGCCTATGCGACATTATTGCATTGGGCTTTAAGCCTTACTTTCAGCCTGGATAATCTAAATTCTAGCCTGTCCTCGCCTCCCATAGTCAGCACTTCTGTCCTTACAGAAAATAATACATTTGATTTAAATTTGATGCCACACATGAACTATTTTATTCTTGAACCCCTTTTCATTACACTGTGGTTGAGCTTCTCCTTCTCTGTTCTCTTTTATATTTATACATATATGGCTGGGGAACAAAAAAAAAAAAAAAGAAAACCAAACCAAACCCAAAACTTCATGCTGTTTGTTTTAATTTACAAGATCTAATTCAGCTTGACTTTTGGCACTTATCTCTACTTCTCTATTTCCTGGCCTCTCAGACATAGAATACTCCCTATCCCTTTAGGCTATCTGCTTATTTCTCCTGCCCTTTCAGAAGTGGTTATTTATCCAGTCAGCTCTGGAGTCCTTCCCTACAAGATTTTCCCCTTGATTAAGATGCAAGTTCCAGACAGTTTTCACACCTTTGAGTTAAAGAAATTTCACGCCTTCTCCACATTAAAATCCCTAAGCTCTTTAATCCAGTTGACCTCATTAACTAGTTTCCTTAATTTTTCAAAGTTTATCCTTTTGAAATTGAGATCCTTACAAGCTTGGATGCAGCTGTGCTGGTGGGGGCGGTGGCCGCAGCGCGGCGCGGCTGCTGCGCTGGCGCGAGTTGGTGCCCGTGCCACACTGACTGGTGCCAATGGGAAAGGAGGCAGCCTCCCGAAACGCCCCCCATCCCCAAGCCACTTCTCTTCCAGTTAATTAAACTGAATAAATTGGTGATCATTTGATACTAGGTTATTTTCTACCAACTCTTTCTTTACGCCCCCATTGCAAAACCCCAAGATACAATTTGTTGCCTAGATGGAGGAGGACCCTGTCAGTATTACTGGTACTTCTAGCCTTCTGTATTACCTTGTTCATGACTGTAACTGTTTTTATTTTCTGCAAAGTCAGGTTTTACTCTATGCTTTTAAAGAAAGCACAAGCAATTCTGTAGCTGATGATCACTGTACAAGCAGGAAAACTTTTTCTTTACCTGTGACAGAAGTTAGTTGTCTTATGACCCAAGACACTGAGTGGTTGTATTAGAAGCCTGTTCAAAGTGGAAGTTATCACAAAAATATTGTAGTATTGAGAACTAGAAGGTAAATATTACTGCTGATTTGTCATTCTACCAACTAATACCAAGAAAGTACATTATCTCCTTAAGAACTGATCGCTAACAAGATTCTTAAATCTGGAAAGATACACTAATAGGAACTAACATCACAAAATTAGAAGATGGGGAAGGCTTGGTATTGCACCTGGGTCTTCCTAAGACTAGAGAATGATTCGTTCTTGCACATTTTGTCACATTGTCTACCTTCTAAACCTACCCGTTGCAAGCAAAGGGACCTTTGTTATTTCTCTTGGGAGGCTACTGCACACCTTAAAAGGTCTCAGCAAACACAAGATTTTCCCTGGCCTTTAGCAATATTTTTCCTGTCTTAAGTCTCACCCTTCCAACCAGCCGCAAGAAAACATAACTTAAGCGCTCACAGCTACATAGTAAAGGTAGCAGCGGAAAGACATGACCTCTCAGTCTTCCCTTCCCCATTGCTAGCTTTTAAATAGCTGAGCCACCGTACGTACGTGTTTGCTGGATCAGACTCAGGAAGCCAGAATGTACACCATCCATTAACTGTCAGGCTCCCTTATGTTAGATACCAGCCCCAAGGGAATAACTAAAACACAGCAGAGCGAACCTAACAGCAAAATGAAATGCGCTTGTGTACTTACGTGTGAAGATGGGCATCCAGTTCAGCAGGTATAGCCCTGTCTTGCAAAGAACAGGGTAGTGGCATGTTGTCTTTTATGTGGGGCAAGCAAACAAGAACATTTATATGTTGGTGCCGCTCTGATTCTGTGAAGTATAGTGAAAGATAAAAGTACACAAGGCAGAGCACGTGTCTCCTAGGCACAGTCATGCTGTGGAGAGAAGTAATTTATCCCTGCTGGGTACATCCATCATAATCCAGAGCCTGGAAATACCTGTTATTAGAGTGCATTCATTCCAGAGCTTATACTATGTATGTTTGCTATTTAAGTTGATTTGCTGCAATGCTGGTGTCAATTAGCTTCTGAGATCCCTTCCTGTGATTCTGCCGGTAATGAGCATGTTCACCTGTATAAAGTTAACAAACTAATACTGCAAATACAGGCAAGTGTGAAAGTTGCCCCTGTGCTTCATCATAGCTTAGAGTCTGAGCCAAGAGAAAGTGAGTTAGAAGAAAAATGGCTCCTAAATTGGAGTTAATGCCTTTCTCACCTGTAACCCCTGAAAATCCAGAAGCTCACATCATGAAGATTAAGATGAGATGTATCCAGAATTTAGCTAATCATCTCACCTGTTAATGATTTACCAGAAATCATTAGGAGTCTTTGGCAACTGAGTGTTTTCACTTGAGCGCTCTGTGGGAAACAAACATGCTAATACTTACTTCTTAGTTATGAGTTACATTTGCAGACAGGCAAATTCATTTTCTCTCTGTTTTTTTTAAGTATGTATTGTTATAAGTTTTTTAGCATGGTCTCAAATACGTTCAGCTCTCAACGTTCAGCTAGGAAAGAACATAAAAAGACTGGAGACTGAAACCCAACATCTATGGTTTTAGATTCCCTTATTTCAGGACACCAGTGTGGAATTAATTTTAAAAAAGCTTAGGAAAATGTTAAGGTTTTGAAGCAGAAGGAGAAAAAAATAACCTCTGCTGTCCATTAAAAAATAGACACAAATGAAAATTCCTACTTGTCCTTTTGCTCAATGAAACATAGAAGTGAAGGAAGCATTAAGTGCAAGCAGCGATGGAAAGAGACCGATTCATTTCAGAAATTCTGAAATCATAGGTGCTAATCAGGGCCATAGGCTCCCCTCTGCATCTAGCAGCAAAGAGGAAGATGGCATTGACTTCAGATGGAGAAGCGCTGAGGAGGGAAATGCTGATTCTTGAGAGTGGCCATTCCTTGCAGCTCTGAATTTGCAGAGCTCAGGAGATGAGTGATCTGCAGAAAGGGGCCACTGTCCGCATTGGGAGTTACCAGCTGGGGATTATTCTCTGTAGCACACTGTCCTCTTGCCTGCTCAATGGAGATTTTCAGAATATGTCAAAGACAAATCAATCAACATCATAAGTATCCTTATTTCTTGGCTCCTGGGACTCAAAATACGGACAATCCTTTCAGAGCCGTTCTGGACAGTGATTCAAATGTCCAAATGACAGAAGTCTCCTTACAAAATGGTAATGTCCTGAGATATGCTGGCATTTTCTTTAATGTACAGTGTTGCTTTAATGCTGACTCTGAGTAGAGGAAATATTTGTAAAGCTAAGCTTTTGATAGCATGATTAATATTTTCAGGTTGACAGTGTAGAGGTAAGCATAACCAATAGTTAAATAAACGACTGAAGCTCCCATATACATGCAATATTCTACCATGGCTTTTAACTAATCATTAAATAAAACAGAGCTAGCATATTGCTGTGAGCAAAATAATCTTTCTAACATGACTCTTAAACAACTCAGTAAATCACTCTTCAGTAATTTCTTTATCTAACTGGCTCAGTATCCTTGATAGATTCCCGATAGCCCTAAGAAATATTTGATCAGTGGGTTGCCTACGTGTATAATCTTTACTTATTTGCTACACAAGTTTATCTCATTTTTTCCTAACTGAAACCTCATTTTATTATTTCATTGTGAAACATTTTCTCCGTGCAAAGGGTGAATTTATTAGACAGCTCAGGCTCCTTCAGCCCTCTGAAGGACTGAGTGCTCTGTGGTGATTATGTGACAAATTAGACAAGAGAAATACCTTTGCCCGGTAGTGCATAGTGGCTAAATAGCTACGCAGTACAGGACCGGTCATGAAGCCCTGTCTTTAAAATAAAAATCCTGTTTACACTCCCATTTACACAGTAAGGAGGAGGAGGAACAGCTGGAGTGAGGGGTATGTGGGTTGTAGCGTTGCACAGTTTGCAAGTCAGCACGGCTGAAGCCTTTTTGGAGACAGCAGGTTTTTAAAAGAATTGCCTAGATGCAAACAAAAGTCCCTTGTGGCTAAAATTCACAAATGTGTCTAAGCAGGTTAACTCTTTGAGAGATGTAAGATTTCCAGCCACTACAGATCAAACAAAAGGACAAGCTTGTGGCTTTGTGCACACAGAGTGCATTGGACTTTGCCCCTACAACTTTCTAATGACAACATTCTAAGTCAATACCTTGAAGTGGCTACCCCAGGCACATCTCCTTCATGGCAGGAGAAAGGTTAATGTTGCATATAGTAGTTTCTGTCTTCTGTCAGTACTTAGCAGTTTACTCTCACTAAAATTAAACAAAATCGGCATCCAATTAATGGCCTGAGTTTCAGATTGCCTCTGGTATCATGCTTGTTATAGAATTAAATCTAACTACACCATTAAATGTAATATATGGTTGAACTGTGGTTCAGAGGGAAATCATTTGCTGGAAGATTGGTTAAGGGTGAGATCACTCCTGGAAAAAAAAAACCCACCAAACAAACCTACAGCATTTAAATAGTTTATTCTTAAAAATACAGAATCTTCTCAAAATGATTTAGAACTGTAAGTATAAAGTTGCACACAAAAAATGCAAAGACCCTTAAAAAATGCATGGCTCCTAAAACTCAAAAGATCAGAATAAGGAAATATGTCAATATTATAGAACATTTTCCTTCATTTTTATGTCATTAAAAATAAACACTTCTAAAGACCTATGTTAGATTAGTAAAGTTAGAGAGCGATTAAAGACCTGGATTCATGGTTTTGGATATATTGTTATACTGGATAGATGTAGACTGGACAGTGCAAAATGTGCTGTAAGGGGAAATTAGTGTGCAAAATATACCTATAGTTTCTCCATTAATTACAGTCCTGCCACTGTGAAATTATTAACAATAAAAATACTTGGTAGCTAAACATCCACAGGGTTATTTACCTTTTTTTTAAAAAAAAAAAGAGTATGGGTGCTTAGGATTCAGTTAGCTGAAAATTACTCATTCACATCAGTCAATAGAGCTTTTGACATGAAAAGGAACTTCTGGACTAAGTAAGTGACTTATCTATTATCTAAAATAGAGTAAAAACACAACCAAAAACTGAAAGCCAACTCTACGTTATTCTGATTTTAGTAATTTTATTTCTAAGGTTCTTTTCTGATACTTTTCGCTTCTTACAAAAGTAGAAATTAATGGAAATCCTGAGTTGTTATGAAAGGAACAACATCCCAAATCAAGCTTAACTTTCCAAATGAGGTTATGAGTCTCAGAACATTTTTCTAGAGCTCCCACTGGGTAGATTTCAATATTGCCATCATCTGAAGAACTCACAAAAAAAAAAAAAAAGATTTATTTCTAAGGGAGATCCACAAAATAAGTCATGCTGCTTGCAGTGCTTTCAATATTTTTCAGTTAATCCCAAATCTTGAGATATTTGCCCCTTTTTCTTAAGAGCTACGCTTCAGACATCATATTACATGTGTGTATAAATTTTCACTCATAAAGGTAAGTTTTCTGCTTTCTATTCCTTCTTTTCTTTGAAGAATAATCTGGAAAACATGAGCTCATGAACAGAGTGCAAATAAAATACCCTTATATTAGTAAAGAGTATTAAGTAAAAAGCAATAGCCAGCTCCCGATTTGGGACTATCATTACTCCTTTTTGCCCTCTCTTCTGTTGTGGAGAAAACAGCAAAAAAGTATCCCTGTATTTTTAGAGTTGTACCTGTCGGCTTCGTTTTCCAGCTGCAGATGTTGATCCCCGCATGAAGGAATTTGCTGCCCGTTTGCAGTGCCTCACACGTCCAAGAGATGCTGTATTCACGAGGACTGCCAGATGCAATTCCTTCACAGGCTGTATCTTGTTGAGCCTGATGTTTGCTGATGGTAGAAAAGGAACCATAAAGGCCGAAGTACAGGAAGGTTCGCAGACTGATGGTGTCAGCAGAGGCTTTGGAAGCGTGAGTACATGAGCAGAATGAGAAAGCATGCCATGCTCATGCAGTCAGCCCAAACTTAGTGGGTACCACCATCTTCTCCAACGCTCTGTGCAAGGAATGGATGGTTGTGACTCTCATTCTCTGCTGCCACTTCAATGCCAGTTTGTCTGTTCTCCTTGCAATTCATGTCGATCACCTTTTGCAAAAGATGAAGAATTGGTAAATCTTGAAACTGGACCACTGCCACTATGCTTGGCATTCACAGCAGTGGCTACTAACATAAATGTATTTCTGCTTTACACAGATTATTATAAACGAGTATCTTTCTATCTGCACAGGAACAGGAAAAAGGAAAAAAAAAATTAAGTACAGACCAAATGAAGCTGGTTTTCTACAACATAAGTAACATCTTCAATATCCACACTAACAAAATAAAATCCATATTTCCCTTTCTTTCCTGATGGCATCACATCAAAAATTTGTTTAGTTTTGGCTGTGCTTGTAAGCTTTATCTGATATTAAGGTCTTCAGAGATGTTATGTGGGGTTGTGTCAAAAGGACAAAAAAACATTCAACATGCTGTCTTTGGCAGAATGAGTTCCACCTTTTACAAATTTATTTCAGTTAGGTTTTTCATTTCAAGGAACAGACAGGTTTTAATTCTGACATGTAGAGACCTCATGCGTCAGTACATTTACACTTGCATTTACTACTGCAAAGCTAGTGCCATTTCAGTAAAATAATAAACTTCTAAACAAAAGAAAATAAACAGAAAAGGTTTATTAATAATTTGACAGGACAAGTATCACATTCGCTGCCTTAGTGCAGATAAAACAAAGCGATGTGATATACAAATACAGCTCTTAGCTTAAAAGACCCAAACGTTGTTGTAGGATGAAACACATGAAGTATTACCCACATTCATTTTTAGTATAACTATACTTTTTGGCAGAAAGAGCCCATTTCAAGATTATTCTGCCAAAAACCATCTAAATCTCCTAATGAGGTCTGAACTATAATGTGGCTGTACCTCTCCTGGTGTAATTCGTGCTCACTTACTAAGATTTGCTCTTATTTGTTATTTTGTTCTTACTGTACATACCACATACTGTAGCCGCTCCCGTTTTCCCAGTTTAAACTGTACTGAAAATCATTGCCTGACAAATTTTTAGTACTAAAAGTGCCTGACTCTCTGAAAAACACAATGATGTTAAGTCTAGATGGTTTAAATAAATACTGCTATGTAAGTTCAAGCTTTTGAAGAAGCAGCATAATGATAAGACCTGTGGTCATTTTTGGAGACAAGGCATTTCTTGCACAGCTAAACATTCCAGGGAGGTCGCAGTATCCTCTTGGATGGGATGGTAATAGTTGACAGAGCATAGCAGTTTTAAAACAGCACCAGAAGCACATAGATTGACAAGCAAATGCCAGACTCTGAGGAAATTATAATGTATATTACTTTGTTTATTGCAGCTAACCAAATATACCTGTAGTGGGAATTATAGTTTGTCAAAAAGATATAAAATATCTGCACTTTCATGTTTTCAACTTTTTAAAAATAACAAAATTCAGTGTCATTTACTTTTCAACAGAAAATAAATGAAATCTAAAGTTATGGGAATTTTTCATTAGCTCTTAGATACAGCGGCTGTGCTAGAAACCATTATCTAGTACATTTTGCTTTCCAGATAAAACTTTCAAATGCTTACATTTCATTGCACGTTGGTTGATTGGATAATTTGAACATCAAAGGAACCTTTCATTTAATTTAAGCCGTAAAGTTGTCTTTTGCTTTATTAACTTTTGATCAATAAACAAGCAATTTGGAAATGTAATCAGGAAATGCTTCCAATTGGCTGACAATGTATCAAAGCCAGTGCTTGAAGGCAAGAGCAAGCTGTAACAAGCAGTTTATTACCAGTAGCTGTTACTGACATTAGTCAAAACCAAGAAAGATAAAATGGAATAAGAAATGTAATGCTGGAAGAGCCTTGGGCGCTGTGTTCTCTTCTTCCTTTTGAAAACTGCAAGCCTGTCTTTGATATGATAACAAATATAAACTGTTTAAAAACACCAAATGCAGAAAACTGAGACTAGCCTGTCATGGAGTTAATCCATTCTAGAGTGACATACAAATAGTGTAACATCCAGCGGATATATGTTATGGAAATATTTTGAATTGGATTTACATGTAGTGAGCAAATTGGAACTTTTGATTTTATGTGATATTGTAATGTGCATGTTCTCGTATTAACTGAGTGTAATCCTATTTGAAGATAATGAGTTTTCAATAGGCTCTCCAGTCTGAAACTGCATCAGAACGTTTTGATTTTGGTTGGAGAAGATCCAAACGGACTTAGAAAAAAGTGCCTACCTCAGACATGGGGGTACCTCTCATTTCTGAGGGGAATTGACGTATTTTTTGGCCAACCCATCATCCGTAAAACTAACAGAATAGTGAGCTTTTCTAGTTTGTTTTGACAGTGTGCTATTTGTTTTGCTCTGTGTTGTCTATAGCCCAAAGCAGAACACTGGGCTGGATTTCACCTCTGTTTTATTGAGCATGTCACTGAAAGCATCTTGTAGTTGTTTCACAGTTATCTGTACATATTTCTAACTCAATTAACAATAAATATAAAGGAAAGGAAGGAAAATATGTTTGACTGGAATTGATTTGAGAGGTGAGTAATGAGCATAGATTAACAGATTTAATTTCCCTGTTCTACAATGAAACGAAGTCACAGAGACTTAGCACAAAGGCATGCAGGAAAAGAACAAAGAGAGAAAATGTTTTGGCTGCTTTTTCAAAGTTCCGTGTGTTGGCACACTGGGCATGCTGAGCACATCACAAGGCGTGCTGACACACAAGTCACATATTTCGTCAACTCAAAGGGAAGCAATATTGTTATGTTAGAGGATTATTTTTCTGGTTCTTCCAATTAACTGTTTTACAGGTTTCATAAAAGTAGCTACTCCGTGTGGAACTATAACCATAGATGCACACAAAACATTAACAGGTCTTAATTTTGTCTCATTAGTACATTCCAGTAATGCCTTAAAACTCTCTCTTCCCTCAGGCCTCAGAACCTGGACAGCGGTTACGCGGATGACGCATCAGCTGGCTGTGCTGCCAGTCCTTCCTCAGGCAGGGAGGGCAGAGCTGGCAGGTCAGGGCTTCAGACCTCACTGCTTGCCTCTTTAGCCTCCACATCCCTTGATAACCTTGCCCTTGACCAGTACTATCATGGTTTTCCTTGAATTCCACCATACTTGGCCCATGAACACTTTGGGTTGGAACCATTGTTGAATCCTGAGGAATGCCAAGTAGCCCTACCTCATAACTAGACCTCTTATAAGCTGTAGTAACACTAATGGTCACTTGTCATAAGATAGGAAGCAATAAAACTGGCATTTCCTGGCCAAAAATTACAGAAAAGAGAAATTAAAATATCATGTTTGAGGAAACGAACCAGTCTAGGTCCACAGGTGCTCTGATGTTATATCATCTTATGCCAGCTGAGATCCCGTCTAGAGTTTCTTGGCATAACCTTCTGTATTTTTCATTAATATTGTTTAACCCAGAACATCTAGTACTAATGGACAACTACCCACTGAAATCAGAGAGTAATTCATGTGTCAAGCATGTGTACCTATCACTACACCAAAGTCTCATAGCATCAGAATTTGGCCTAAATCACATACATTGAAATCATCATACTGATACGGTGACAAGAAGAAATGGGTTTTAGCGATTTCTCATTCATCAACCAAAATTAAAGAGAAGAAGAAAACTTGTCTCATTTACAGGTAATCTCCATTATCACAAGATTTTGCCCATCAGAAAGAATTCTGAAAATTAGCAGACCTTCACAGTTATCTGAAAGTCTGAGGAAAACACTGCAATCACCCTGTTACATCATACCAAAGGTCGTTTCAGTCTTTTCCTTAATCCTTTACTAGTATTAAAAAAAAAAAAAAACCAACTAGGAAAAGAGCAACTACTGTTAAAGGGATAACAAGAAGAGAAGAACTTGTACTTGAAAGAAGCAAGAAGAAAAAAGATTTATAATGTCTGTTCTTATCTAATTGCACTCAAAAAGTCTTCTGCTTCATTGCAGAGAGGGTCAGACACCAAAGTATGAATAGTTTTATCAGAGAGGAAAAAGAAGTAGGTTTAGTATTATTGTTAATGCATTTAATGTTCTACTGAGTAGGGGCAAAAAAAGAATATGTAAATAACAGACTTAATTTTCCTGTGAAAAGAAGCAACAAAAGTTTTGCTTAATTTGGGGTTAATTAAAACATTTTTTTCAATCTGAAATTATGTTTTCTTTTTTGGAATATTTTTTATTCTTTTCAGTGAAACTAGCTCAATTCATTCTGAATTTTTAAGAAATGTAAACTTCAACCTTTGAAATTTTTTTTTTTAATTTTTGGAAATTCCTAAAAGTCTTTATCATTTGTTTCAGCAATATTTTCTTCTTCTTAAAAACAACTTTAAAAAATTAAGCATAAATTATATCTAGAAATGCAAAAACTAAAATATGCAACCAAGAATGTTACCTAGGTCTATCTCCTGTGTCCTTTTAAATTTTTTGATCAACATAGTGTTTTAGAAAGGGAACAAAAGTGAACGTAGGAGTATGAGAGTGATACGATCTTGGCTCCGTTAGGGTAGATTAACAAAAACAATGAGCATGGTTAACACTGAAATAGAGACAGGAAGAAATGTTCCTTTTATGTGTCCTAGAAGATCATGTAATTTTATCCCCACCTACTTTCTGGATGCTTAATAGCACATCTGGGAGTGAAAGTATTTGTTGTGAAATATGAAACAATTATGTTAACCTCTTCTGCAAAAAAAAAGGAGCTAGTTCAGGGCAAGTTACAGTATTCAAAATAGTGGATATGAAAATTACTCTCAGTGGGCTCTAGCACTGCAATTCCATTCAAAATTCCTGTATATAACAGCTTCCTCTGCCCTTGTATTCACGTTTTTTTAAAAAAAAAGCTCATTTCATAACTTTATGCATCTGTAAAATGATCAATAATTCAAATAAGTCCTGCTTAATATTCTCAAAAAATATGCTCAGTCATTCATCTGAACATAGATTGTCTAAATCCAGAACACTGAGAAAGATCCATTAATGCTTCTTGGCTAATCTTTGTATCAAGTGTGTCTGTTAAATCTTTGCCATGTTGTAATAGAAAGGTTTGAGAGAGATCTTCATGCGGCCACTTCTGCTATAGGATCTGTAACAGTGACCTAAAATGCAGTCAGAGAGCCTGGTCTTATGGAATCATAGAAACATAGAACCATTTTAGGTTGGAAAAGACCATTAAGAACATCAAGTCCAACCATTAACGTAGCACTGCTGACCCCACCACTAAACCATGTCCCTGAGCACCACATCTACACGTCTTTTAAATACCTCCAGGGACGGTGACTCAACCACTTCCCTGGGCAGCCTGTTTCAGTGCTTGACAACTCTTCTGGTGGAGAAATTTTTCCTAATATCCAACCTAAACCTCCCCTGGCACAACTTGAGGCCATTTCCTCTTGTCATCATCATAATAGCAAGATAATGGGCCCACTCTAAGAGAAACCAGTTGCCCTTAAATGCTGTGAAACAGTTGCATTCTGGGAGACAGTGACATCTATAGTGACCAGCATAAAATGAGAACAGTATACATGGCTTTCTTCTATAGGGGAATCAGTAACAATTCAGTTTGTTAAGCACAGCGAAATACAATGTGAAAGGAGATGTTATATTCTTTATAAATAGCTGATGGAAATGAAGACTAAGGAAGGAGGAGAGCTACTGGACCATGTTAGCATGGAAACATAGGCACAATCCAATAATGAATAAACTTAGGCTGGAATTTAGAGAATGGAGCAAAACCACCACAGTAGATGAGTACTAAAGCACCACCCCAATGGCAGCAGTGCGGGCAAGGAATCTAATCAATTGTAAAGTGCTCCATTATATATTTATAAAGAAACCTCAGATGGGGCTTAGGTGCAGATGTAGGCATTTGCGTATCTACATGGGAAAGGTACCTAAGTTTTCACTACAGTCAGCGCAGATCTAGGTTTTGGCTCAGATGATTCTAGCAGCATTTGAGATATCCTGCAATAGGAGATTTGGCTTTTAGCTGCAAAGCCAAAAAGATGGAGGCCTCCTGTGGGTTTTGTGTCATATCTAGCAGTCCTAAGTGTAGGTTTTGGATTCTTTGGGGCATCTCCAATGACACTGGATACCTATGTGAATCAAGACCCTAGCTCATCCCAAAGCAGATATTTAGGGTTTGATTTTGTTGTCTGAACACAAGCATCCAGTATTTTTTGATAAGGCTTAGACTATCCTTCTTATTCTCCAGCTGCTCCAGAAAGATATTGACTCTTGAAATTCCTAAGTCACACCTACAAGCCTTTGTCTTGATGTCTTTAATACCTTAGGGCATCTCAAATGGAAGTAGGTGCTTAAGTTTAGGCAGCACACCATATGTAGTCTGCCTAGCTGAACTTCTTTCCAGATTGAATTGGCTGCAGTGGCAGTACAGTTAGATAACTCTCACACAGACATCTACAGGAACCTAAATATTGAATCACATCCCATTCATTTGTCAATTTTGTCAATAGCTAAAGAACAGATTACATGATTCTAGATGTGTCTTTGGACTGTACACAGTGATGTAAGCGTTCATTGTTAAACATTTAAACTTAACGATGATCACAGGTGTTTTAGAATACATCTACATGTTTTTTGAATACACGCCCAAGTTCACTTCTGCCTGCTCTCTGGTTCAACTAAAAGTGGTGTAGGTGAATCTGCATGAAGCCAAGCCCATCCGCAGACCTTATTGTCTTGGGCTGAACGTTGAGCTAAATTCAGCTTTCACATTGGAGCTGGTACGTGCTTAGCCAGCTCAGAAAATGAGCAAAGTGAATGTGGGTCTTCCTGAAAAATACAAAGTGGATATGCTCTGAGAAATAGCCATAACAAAAAAGTGTCAAAGTGTTAAGTACCTAGACCACAAATCCATCAAGTATTATTGCTCTATTTACCTGAGGACTTTCTTAGTGACATGATTTGGCTACCATTACAATACATCTGGTAGATATTAAAAAAAAGTGGCAGATGTTTACACTGAAGAAGCATAAACACTCTACAGTTAATCAAAGGCCAGCTTAAACAACAGCTATAAGAGCAATATTCATGGTCATGTATCAGTTCGTCATTCAAATATGTAACTCTTTCATGGATAAGATATGAACTAGGATGAGCTACAGACAGCTGATTGATTTAGAGCCATGCAATTTGCTTGCCAAAGAAAGGTGACTGGTATTTAAATTTAGTAGACTACAGGTTATTCCCAGTTTATGTATCCAACTAGTCAAAAAAAATGCTTGAAAAATTATTAGAGCTCAGTTATACATATATATATATATATTGCTGTGGTGCAAAAGCAATTACTCTATTTGC